>NW_006207470.1:16356-21759 GCF_000334495.1 Tupaia belangeri chinensis
TACCTGACCCTTGTAGGAAAACTTTTAAAAGACATTATATAGATGGATAGGTTTAGATTATTGATATTGGCATGGGTATGCATTTCTCCAAGTTTATCCAAATATGTACATTAAATATGTGCAATTTTTGAATACTATTTAGACCCAATAAAGCTTTTAAAAAGGAAACAAATATGTTTTGTTCTTTATCTATATTTAGGACATCTTTTAGTGAGTGTGATTGTCATGTGACAACACAATAAGCAATTTGTGACACAATATAAAACTCAAACTTCTAAATTTGAACAGGTGTTTTTGCTTTTTCTTTTTCTTAGTGGGAATGTGTTCCCCAGAGAAAGACAGAGAGATAGTGAGAAAAGAAGAGAAAGTGCCCCCCAGGGGAAAAAATCAGGATGCAATCCCTTTTCCATTTCTCCCTCCTCTTTAGTTTTTGGGCCTACATGCATACACACTTGCCTGGAATGTTTCTTAAGCCTCCAGGTCCAGGACTCAAGCCATGTGAAATCTAGCTGCTTTAATCACCAGGACATGGATTCAACCTACAAAATAGATTTTTTTTAAAAATAATTATTTGTTTAATCTTGTCTTTTATCATTATGTTAAATTTGCTAAAGGGCGTGTGTGCTCATAAGGGAGAGACAGAGAGAGAAAAAGTAACAAAGCAAACTGCCCGATCTGTGAGGAACCATGATCGGCCATGTGAGAGTCAAATGACATAACCACACACCATTTGCTGGTCTCATTAAAGAGATTTTTAATAAACCATGTTAGTCTCTTAACTTTTGAGTTGATGACATCTTTTTGCAGAAAATAATTAACTTTTATTTTTTATACAACTGTTCTTTCAGTCTTTTAATTATTAGAATGAAAACACAAATATTTTCCACATCTACATAACCATCTTGACAAAGTGACTTGCTTTTCCAAAAGTAAATGTCAAACTTGTTCAAAGTGCAAATTAAATGTTATCATTAGTAGAAGTGGGAACAAGATAGAAATTAAACTTTCTGATGTTTATTTTTATGTATTTTTCTGTATTTATGTATACAGTATGTATAAATATAGTTATTTTATGTATATTTTCTGTACTTGTTTTGCTCAACAAATTTGTCTAATGTATTTGTCCCTTTTTGATAAAGATGTTTTTACATACAATTTTTAAATTTAGTTTTTTTTAATTTTTCTTTTTATTTTATTAAGAATTATTATTATTTTTTAAGTTTGCTATAGGGCACATGTAGTCACCAAAGAGAGGTAAAGAGAGAGGGAAAGTAGGAGAGTAAACCACCAGTCCAGGACTTGAACCACAGTTGACTATGTGGGAGTCCAGGACTTGAAACATGATACCAGCTGCTGGCTTCATGATTTATTTTTTATTTCAAATATAAACTTATTTATAAACCAACTAGGAAATCCTGAAACTATTTACTTCACAAGTGGTTTCATGTTTTGAAATTGGATCATGGAACCTGTGTTGTAATGGCAATGTCACTGGACTCCCATGTAGTTGACTGTGGTTCAAGTCCCAGATCTTGTGGCTTAAACTTATGATAGGCGAGTGTGCGTGCATGCCCAAGATCCTGAGAGGAGAATAGAGGAGAAGAGATTGTAGCATGGTCATCTCCCTGGGGTGTGATTTTTTACTTTCTGTCTCTCTGTTTCTCTCTTTCTGGTGAGTGCATGTGCCCTATAGCCTCTCAAAAAAAAAATTGGATCACTGTTTCTTTTTCCAGGATTTTTGCGGACAGTATAAGTACAGTTAATTCTTTTTTTTTTTTTCAGAGATTTTTTTGCTATAGAGCATGTGTGCTTGCTAGAAAGAAAGAAAGCGAGAAATCACACTCCGCCCCCCTGGGGTTGGCCACGCCACAATATCTTCTCCTACATTCTCCTCTTACGATCTTGGGCATGCACGCACACACACCTGGCATGAGTTTAAGCCACTGAGTCTGAGACTTGAACTGCGGTCAGCTACATGGGAGTCCAGCAACATAGGCATTATGCTAACTGCTGGTCCTGCAGTACAGTTAATTCTAAAAGAAAGTTCTTGCCATGAATCGTGTTAGGATAGTATGTAAAACTAATTTTTGTCTTCACCATGAGTATTGCGTGGAGGGATTAGGCTACAGCACCTGTATCACTAGAGATAAGATTCGTATGGTCATTATCTCAATATTCTCTGGTATCACTAAAAGACATAACCATTATGCCACCCTTTGGTTCCCAGAGTTTGCTTTTTTAAATTTAATTTAATTTATTCATTCATTTATTTTAATTTGACCAACGATTATAAAAACAAAAAAATGATAACTGCTGGAGGGATGATGGTGAAAAGGAACTCTTCTACATTGTTGGCGGGGATATAAATTGTTCCAACCACTATGGAGAACAATATGGAGGTTCCTTAAAGACCTTCAAGTAGAGCTACCATATGATCCAGCAATTCCACTCCTGGATAACTCCACAAAGGACGGGAGAATGCTCTGTCAGAAAAGCACTTGCACAACTATATTTATTGCTGCATTATTCATGATTGCTAAGACATGAAATCAACCCAAACATCCACAAACAGATGAATTGATTGAAAAAGTGTGGCACATGTGTGGCATGGAATAGCAGTCATAAAAAACAAGGTCCTGAAATTTGATAGAAAGTGGATAAATATGGAAGATTAACTGCTGAGTGAAGCAAGTCAGGCTATAACATTTACCAACTGTCCTCACTCTATGGTAGAGACTGAAAGACTAGAGGAATAAAATCACTGAAAATTGTTATGGACACTAGAGATAAAGTTAAAAGAGTGTGGGAGGGGAAGAGCTTAGGAAAGTAAATTTGGGGGGAAAATGAGAGGTAAGACATTTGTGGGAAACAGATATGGCTTATTATCTGTTGATGAAGTGTATAGTATTCTCAACTAGGCTTGACTGAGGTGTACATTGTGCTGAATAACGTTTCTTTACAATCTAAATGATCTATAGCGATTGAATGTATAAATAATAATAATAATAATAAAATTAAAAAATAAACATGTGACTAAATGTATTATAAAATAATTAAATAAAAAATAGTCACCAGCAGTTAGTGTAATGGCTATGTTGCTGGACTCCCACGTAGTCGACTGTGGTTCGCGTCCTGTATTCGGTGGCTTAAAACTCACACTGCGTGCATGTGCGTACGTGCCCAAGATCCCGAGAGGAGAATGGAGGAGAAGGGATTGCGGCATGACCATCCCCCTGGGGGTGATTTCTCACTTTCTGTCTCTATGTCTCTCTCTGTCTGTCTGGCGAGCACACACGCCCTATAGCGAAAATCTCTCAAAAAAAAAAAGTCACCAATATAAATAAATAAATAATAGAGGGATCAGGAGAAGGTGAAATTCTTATATCACTAAATTCTTACATGGGTGACTGCAGTTTGAGTCTTGGATCTATGGCTTGAAACTCACACCAGGGTGCATGGGTGAGCATACCCAAAATCTTGAGAGGGGAATGGAAGATAAGGGATTTCAGCATGGCCATCCCTTCTGGAGGGGGAGTTCTCACTTTCTGTTTGTTTCTCTTTCTCTCTAGTGAGTGCATATGCCATATAAAAATCTCTTTAAAAATTATTAAGTAAAAATAAAAATAGTAATACATAAAATTAAATTTAAAAATGTCTTAATCCATAGCTATTTTAAAACTTAAGTAAAACAGCCAAAGTTATTTACTTGAATTGTTTTTGTGAGCTATAGCATTTTGCAAATTTTATCAAACTTGAATCCCAATTTTCATCCATTTAGCAAAAACTTTTAAAAAAACAACAAAAAGCTAGGGTCTTTCTAACTCATGATCCTTTAATGTAAATAATACATTATTTACAAAAAAAACTGAGCCCTCCCAAAGGAAAATAGATGATACACTTGGACAAATACTTCACAAAAGAGATTTCTAAATGTTCAATAAATGTACAAGACATGTTTAACATCTTTAGTAAATGGAGAAATACAAAATAAGACAAAATCAAAGTTAAAAAAAATTAAACAGTATCAATAAACATGGAACAAGTGTACTCTTAGCACCAAAATTGGAGTGTCCGTTATATACATTTTGGGAAACTGACTTCTGAAGACACGTAATACAATAATAGCCCAATCACACACCACAAATATAAACTCAAACAAATCCATAGGCATTGTTACTATGGTAAGAGCTCACAACTGCATTAATCCAAACATCTGAAACCAAGGGGAGGTGTCAAGAAGAGGTCATTAAGGAAGAAATGAATGAGAAGACACAGAGGAAGTGCTTCTAAAGGAGAGCCTTATTTTAGATCTTTTAGGCCCAATTTAGCAAAAAATATAAAGCAGCATAAGTTATAAAAAGACAAATATTTGATATATTGCATGTTTTTTTTAACATTTGCTATAGGGTACCTGCACCCATCTGAGAAATATAGAAAGAGAAAAAAGTGGGAAAGCACCCTCCAGGGGGACTGATCCACAACAGTCCGTCCTCTTCCATTCTTCTCAGGATACTGGACATATACGCACATGTGCCTATTGTGTTTTTCAAGTCATTGGATTTGGAATTTGAACTGTGCTGTCAGCCACGTGGGGTCCAGCCACCTTAACCACCACTTCACCTTGATGACCCTCCACATGTTTCTAAAAACAAATATGTAGAATATATGAGAAAATAAAAACGTATCGAGTGACAAGAAAAGACTTGATCGTACATAACATGTACATAGATAAGAAAAATGTATCTTTACCAAATGAACAATTTTCCAAAATTCATCTATAAATTTAATGGCATCCCATCAAAATTCTAATGTTTTCTTTTCAAAGAAAAAGGGACCAATATTATTTTAAAGTTTATCTAAACATCAAATGTACATACCTATATATTTAGCCAAACAATTTATGAATTAAGGCAATGGGAGTAGCTATCAATAATATTATGTAGTAGTAACAAATATTATGAAACTATAATATAGCAATAATAGACAAATATCAAGGAACCATAATATAAAAACTTACAGATAAATTTATATTGAAACAAAAACTTGCTGTAGAAGAATAAAACTGTTTTCCCTTGAGACATCTATATTTTGTTGCCTTTCATAAACAAAAAATAGAGTCCAATAGCTGACTTGCTGATTAGGGCACTGGACTTTCACATGGCTGACCATGGTTTTAATCCTGGACTTGGTAACTTGCTTTTTTTTTTGAAGAAATTGGTAACTTGCTTTTTGACTGTTTCTTTCTCTCTCTTTTTCCCTCCTTGGTCAAATTTAAAAAAATAATAATAACAAATACAATTAAACGAGTAATTCTTAAAAAATGGAAAAGCTTTATAGACATTTTAAAAGAACAGTTTATTTAATTTAATTATTTTTTTATTTTGACCAGAGAGAGAGGAAAAG
>NW_006207471.1:0-880 GCF_000334495.1 Tupaia belangeri chinensis
GAAATGCTAAGATCTTCGTGGTAGGGTTAGCTTTAGGGTTAGGCTTTAGGGACACTGTTAGGCATACTGCTATGATTTAAGGATAGTGCTAGGGTTAGGGTTAGCTTTAGGGTTAGGCTTTAGGGACACTGTTAGGCATACTGCTATGATTTAAGGATAGTGCTAGGGATAGGGTTAGGGTTTGAGTTTAGGGATAGTGTTAAGGTTAGGGTTAGAGTTTAAGGATAGTGCTAGGGATAGGGTTAGGGTTTGAGTTTAGGGATAGTGTTAAGGTTAGGGTTAGAGTTTAAGGATAGTGCTAGGGATAGGGTTAGGGTTTGAGTTTAGGGATAGTGTTAAGGTTAGGGTTAGAGTTTAAGGATAGTGCTAGGGATAGGGTTAGGGTTTGAGTTTAGGGATAGTGTTAAGGTTAAGTTTAGTGGTAAAGGAGAGTGTTAGGGTTAGGGCTTAGGGATGAGTTTAGGATTAGGGTTTTTGTCCTGGAATAGGTTTTGTGTGAGGATTAGGTTCTTCCTAGGAGTCTGGGTGAATCCTGGACAGGGGCTTCTTGATGGCAGTCGTAAGTGCATTGTCCGATTGGTCGCCAGGTGCCTTCAGATACACCAGGCTACTGGTTACTACAGCAAATGGCGCAGTATGTGGAGAGTGGAAGGGGAAGAAGCACGAGTAGATTTTCAGCCAAAATCTGTACTTTTCCTTGGAGTATCAGAAAGATCTTTGACAGAAAGACTCCTCTCATGTAGCTGATTTTCATACCTGAAGATATTTGTTGTAGCTGCAAGTTGAGTTTCGGGCCTAAGAATGCACTATAGTTTCAAAGCAAAGAAATAAGGGGCAATCCCGCTTTATAAAGAAATTTTTCAATACACTCACAGAAACC
>NW_006207472.1:0-491 GCF_000334495.1 Tupaia belangeri chinensis
ACTCCTTCTGCAAGTCCTTTATTTTATTTTTTTTATTAATTAATTTGTTTTTATTTAATCACATCTTTACAGTGGTACAACATTTCTTTTTCCAGCACAAATACTATGCATGTCAGTCAAGCCAAAGATATTACTCTATAACTTATCAGCAAATAGCTTCTCATTTTTTTGTCAACTAAGCACACTTTTACTTGTTTTTCCTTCCCCTTTCCCCTCTCTCCCTTCCATACTAAACATTTTTTCCACATTTTGTTGATTCACAAAATACCTTAAACTAAAAATATAGACAAAGCTAGAATCTAGTTACAAGTGCACTGTAATTTTCTTCTGAAATATTTTTAAAAATTAATTAATTAATTTACATTCATTCCCTGAGCATCGTCACAGCATACAAAATGTGATTTCCCATCTAGAATATACTGCATAGTGGCTTAATCAAACATATCAACATATGTACTCATCAATATTTTTCCATTTCTAGTTATACATAT
>NW_006207473.1:0-1505 GCF_000334495.1 Tupaia belangeri chinensis
TTCTTCAATATGCTTTTACATTACTTGGATTTGGTAGTCTTTTTTTTTTTTTCTATAAGCAGCATGCACTCACTGGAGAGAGACAGAGAGACAGACAGAGAGACAGAAAAAGTGAGAGGAGAGGAAAGGAAGATTGAGAAATTTCTCCCAGGGGTATGGTCACACCTCAATTTTTTCCCTTCCATCTCCTCGTAGGATTTTAAGTATGCATGGGCAAGCACTAAGCATAATTTATTATTATTATTTTTTAAATTTATTTATTTATATTAATTCACTGTACATCATTACAGTTTACAAAATGAGATTTTTCATCTAGAATACACTGTATATTTATTGGCTCAATCATGGAGATTACCAAATGTGTTATTGTCAAAAAATAATTAACCATTTCTTGTTTCTTATATATTATGCCTTTTTTTCCCTCTTGATTGCCTACCTCTCACCCTCTGATTTTTAAACTACCTGGTCCAGGATTTAAAATGCAGAATTGTCTATGTTAGATTCAGCTGCCTTAACCTCTATACCACCTACTGGCCTGGGTAGTCTTATTACAATAAATCTATTTAGTAAATATTTAGAAATCTACTAGTAACTGTTTATTAAAGAAGGCAATCAATAACATTTTACAGTACCTTCTTTAACAAAATTAAAGCACAAACACATTCACACACATATAGTGAAACAAAGAGAGAGAAATAACAAGAATATTAACAATAAAAAATAGCATTCAATCAGTTTAGCGTAAAAATTATTTTAAACCCTTAACTTGACTGAATTTATTTTATTTTAATTTAACTCTTAAAATTTTCAAGTTCTTTCTGTACTAAATTCAGTCTCTTTGATTAAACTTTGCACTTTTTATTATACTGCTATTAAAAGCTAAGGTTTTCTCCCTTTCATTATTTTTCTGAGTTCAACATGTTTTAATAAGACTCGAAGAGACCCTGAGACTAATATTAAAGGAAAACTGGGAGAACAATTGACATACATAATAAAATGTCTTCAAATTTCCAGTTGACATGTAAGCATCAAGGATTTAGGAAATGAGCTTTAGGTTCTCCAAGTTGTAACTAAATCTTCAAATGGAATTTTTGTTATGTATATTCCTGAGTATCTTATACTCTGACTTTAACCACAATAAGATAAATATAAAAGTGGAATATTTACTTGCATATGTCAACTATGAATATGTTTTATGTAATTTATTATATATATGTATTAAATAAGAATCCATTAAAAAGCAAATTATAGGGACCAGCAGTTAGCATAATGGCTATGTCGCTGGACTCCAATGTAGTCAACTGCGATTTGAGTCCTGGACCCGGTGGCTTAAACTCATGCCTGGCGCACGTGTGTGTGTTCCCAAGATTCCGAGAGAAGAATAGAGGAAAAGGGATTGTGGTGTGGTCATCGCCCCGGGGGGTGATTTCATGCTTTCAATCTCTCTGTCTCTCTTTGTCTGGCTGGCAAGTGCATGCACCCTATAGCAAAAGCCTCTCAAAAAA
>NW_006207473.1:1532-2803 GCF_000334495.1 Tupaia belangeri chinensis
GCTGGACTCCCACATAGTCGACCGCGGTTCGCGTCCTGGACCCAGTGGCTTAAAACTCACGCCGGGCACATGCGTGTGCGTGCCCAAGATCCCGAGAGGAGAATGGAGGAGAAGGGATTGCGGTGTGACCATCCCCCCGGGGGGGTGATTTCTCGCTTTCTGTCTCTCTGTCTCTCTCTGTCTGTCTGATGAGCACAAGTGCCCTATAGCAAAAACCTCTCCAAAAAAAAAATTAAAGAGCAAATTATAATTGTCAGAATATTAAAAAAATTGAAAACACTTATATCAGACAAAGACGTATTTTTGAAATATAAATTCAGTCTTAGAAAAGCATAACACAAATGAACATTGAGCAGAGGCAATTTTAAGAGACTCTCCTTATTAAGATTAATTAAGTATATGGATGGTTGGTTCCATTCACAGTTACATACATTCAAATCAAAATATTAGTTGGATTTTTTTCACCTATCAAATTAATAAAGTAATGTTCCTGATAAACGTCTTTTTCTTTTGTAGATTTTTTACCACAGGATATTTGTGTGCATTAGCCAAAGAGAACTAGAGACAGAAATTGAAAAATCACCCCACAGGTAGAATGGTCATACTGCAATCCCTTCTCTATTCTCCCCTAAAAATTTGGAGCATGTACAGACACGCACACACACACCTGGCATGTTTTTCAAGCCAGGTCCGAGAGTCCAAACACAGTGCTAGCCAAGTGGGATCTAGTGTCTTATTTGTCACTCCTCTGAATGTCATAATAAATGTCTTTTTATAAATAAGGATTACAAAAGTGTAAGAAAATCTACACGTTTTTGGTGGGAGTGTAAACAGATGCAATGTCTAATGGGGTGATTTTAACACCTGGAACATGACATCTGCATGTAGAAATTAACCCATTTTATCCATTTCCTATAGTTACTCCCGCTCACAGGCACAAAGACAATCTTTACAGTCCTTTCCATGGTAGCAAAAGATAGGAAACAACTTCAATATACATCAGAAGGAGTATTAATTAGAGGAGTCGGACTCGGCAAGGCCCCAGGATCTGTCTGAGCCCTCCGACCTTTGAGCTCCGCTTCCGGTTGGATCAACATGATGGCAAGACCACTGTTGTGCGCCCCCCAACCTTGGAACAAAGCTTGGGTCACTTAGCATGTCAGCAAGGCTGTTTGCTATTTGCTCCAGAAACTGTGGCAGCCTTACTGGCTCCCTAATATACTACTGTAAAAGAATTGCGTAGCTCTCTTATACATCCTGAATATACGATA
>NW_006207474.1:0-1414 GCF_000334495.1 Tupaia belangeri chinensis
CTATAGTGAAAAAAAACTCTCTCAAAAAAAAGTCCCTTCCTAAACTTCCCTATGACTGTACAGAATGACACAATCTGACAGACAGAAAAAGAAGTCTCCTAAGGAGAGACTAAGAAAAATTAAACTCTGGTCTGAGGGAAAGTAATTGCCAAATACAAGTTTCTCTTCATGGCTCTGTGCTCTTTTCAATACTACATAAATCAGCTAAGATAAAACCATATATGTGAAGCATTAGTGTCCTTTTTTGTCAGTCTCTTTGTTGAGAAAGTAAAAACTCATTTTAGTTCAGCTCCTCACTACTACACACATCATGGTGGGGCAGGAGATGAGAGGTTATCTGCCTCCTGCCATGGGGAAATCTTCCCTCCCTAAAAGAAACTCTGGTGCTTCAAACAGAAAAGTCAGCCTTCCAGAGGTCCTGGTGTCATTCACCCTGTGATTCACTCCCTGACATTTCTACAACTTAGAATGGAACTCCTGCCTCCTCCTTCAAAGATCCTGGTTAGGGGGAGAGGATAATCTCAGTGCTGGCAACATCTACTGAAATAAAAAAAAATGATTCAAGTTTCATAACAAGGGTGTTAGCTCCTGCAAGAACATTTCCACTGGAAAACCATCAGCCTCAGAGTGGCTCTACATTAACAAGGCTGCCTCTATTGACAATAAAGGCAAAAAGGAGCAATGGTTAAATAATTACATTTGCTATTATTCTCAAATGACTTTGTTCATGGCTCTGATTCAAAAGATTCTCAACTTATTAGTTGATTTCTTTATAGTTCACATGTGAAATAAAAATGTCTCTAGAAAGCAATGACAAAAGCACTGTAGACAGATGTCTGGGCATTTGTTTCTGGCCACCCAAGCAATCCTTCAGCCAGTGCTTTCTGGAGTGACTCTTGGCCTTTGTGTGTGTGGTGCAATGCTGAGAACACACAGGCACCACTTCCGTCTTAAAACAGGTACAGTTCAATGCACACAGGAAGGCAGTAGGGACATAGAAATCTAGCCCCATCCTTCCTTGGGCTTGGGAAGGATTAACATAAAACCTGAGTTTTGAGGGACAACACAGCAGACTTTTGCTTTTGAATCAGGGTGAGTAGATCTGAAGTCACTGATCGCCCCTACAAACAGGAAGAAACAGTGGACAGCAGATGGAACCCATAACTGAATGCATGACTTGGTAAGGAGCCAGTGTAGAAACATGAGACAATGAAGAAAGAAACCCAGGACTCGGTCCAGCCGGGCACTTCGGCCTTTTCTCCCTTGTCTCATCGATGAATTCTGGGTAGACACTCTGGAGGTTCAAAGAAGCTGAGTAGTTTTTGCACACATGTGTGGGCTAGAAGAAAAACAAGTGGAGGGACCAGTAGTTGGCATAATGGCTATGTCGCTGGACTCCCATGTAGTCAACTGC
>NW_006207475.1:0-347 GCF_000334495.1 Tupaia belangeri chinensis
CCCCTATAGCAAAAACCCCTCCAAAAAAAAAAAAAAAAAAGACAGAAATCCTTATATATAGAAAATAAAGCATAGAAGAAAATCAATATTTTAGTCAAAAGTCATAAAATTCTATTTCACCAGTTCAGTCTCATGTAATTAATCTCTCTTTTATTGAATTTTCAGTGTTACTGTGGTCTTTCCATTTAAACTCTGGAAGTTAACATTCAACCTTGGACTTGTTGCTACCATTAGACTGGCCATTTCTTGATCGTTTTTTGTACACTTATTTCTGTGTATCTGATTTTAGTTTTCCTGATATAGTACTCTCTTTAGCACTTCTTGGAGAGTTGGTCTAGTGTTGGTAA
>NW_006207476.1:0-725 GCF_000334495.1 Tupaia belangeri chinensis
GTCCACAAGCAGCAGAAACAGAGCCCATAGGGAGGGACTGGGTCTCTTTCCTCAGGGCTCAGCTCCCAGGGCCGCAGGGGTGCTCACCGTACCAGCTGTGCACTGGCTGGCCATTTTTCCCCACCCTCCTATTCCTAATGGCTTCTGCTGAGGAAAACCAGTCCAGCCCTGACCCTGTAGCTCCGGGGGAGGATCTCAGCCTGCTTCCCCAGGGCTCCTGGTCGGGATCAGCCCTGAGCACAGACGACTCCCCATGGAGTGGGGACTGAACTGGGTCCTCCTCATGTCTGTCCTCAGAGGTGACTCAGGGAGAGCTGGACACCCAAGTGTGCAAGAGGGTGGAGTTAGAGAAGCTGTGGGGGGAGTGGCAGCTCCTGACCAAGGATCTCTGTGCTGCAGGTGTCCAGTGTGGGGTGCAGCTGGTGGGCTCTGGGGGAGCCCAAATGCAGTCGTTTTCAATCTGCTTTGCAATTAATTGAAGTAAAATGGAAAACTGTTTATAACTTCATGGTTGAAGTTATAGGACTATTTATTTTCAGTCATTATTCAATGTTATATTGAGATTTTGTTTTATAGTTATTCTCATCATGCAATTAAAATAAGTCAAGTGGGTTGACCTCATGTCCCAGCAATTGTAAATTATATTCCAATAAACATGGATGTGCAAGTATTTTTCCTACCAAGGATTTTCTTCTTCTTTGGGTAAATACCTAAGAGTGGAGGAA
>NW_006207477.1:0-900 GCF_000334495.1 Tupaia belangeri chinensis
TCAGGGCCCTCTCAACATGGTCTTATCATAGTGTGATTCATTCAGCCAGTGCGCTAGCTATTTCAGATATTGAGCACATAGATGTCCACTAGGTTTTAAGGTCAACTTGGTATCTACACCAACAGCTAGCTCAGAGACTTCCAGCAGTATAGATCAGTATGCTGCTGTCTACCATGAAAGCTGGGTCATGTAGTATATTTTGAAATCAGGTAGTATGAGTTCTTGGGGGTTTTTTTTTGTTTTTCCCCTCAAGTTTTTTTGGCTTGTTGGGGTCTTTTATGGTTCCATATGAATTTTAGGTTTGTTGCTGTTGTTGTTGTTCTGTATTGCTGTTTCTCTGAAAAACTGCCATTAAAATTTTTAAAAGCTTGTGTATTTATTTATTTTTAAGAGAGGAAAGAGAGAGAGAGAAAGGGGAGAGAGGCAAACTTGCAGGGTTTCATTGCACTATAATCCTCCACTCAGTCTCCTAGCCAGTCAAAATCGCAGATAGGCACAGGTACCTAGTTTTGTTGATATTCTATATGACTTAAATATCTTATTTTATTTATTTATTTTTAGAAGCTTTTGCCTTAGGGTATGTGCACTCACAGGAGAGAGAGAGAAATAAAGACAGTGAGAAGGAAGGTGAGAAAGCACCACTCAAGAAGAATGGCCATGCCACAATTTCTTATCCTTCATTCTCTTCTTGGACTCTCAGGCATGTACACATATGCACTTGATCTCAGGCAAAAGAAACACTTTTTCAAATTAAATTCCAATTACAGTCTACTTGCATAATAATGCAACAATATATAGCAAACCAAGTAAGAGAATGCAAAGTTTTCAATGGAAAAAATCATCAGGAGTTCTTATTATAAAAAGCCTTGCTTAGGGGACCAGCAAGTGGCGTGGTGGTTA
>NW_006207478.1:0-1108 GCF_000334495.1 Tupaia belangeri chinensis
TTTTAATTAAGCAAATATAATTCAAAAAAAAGAATGTTGCTTTTGACAATGATGCTGAAAGTATTGGAATCCACTGGCATAAACAAAAAAATTAGATCCTCATCTTTTAACATAAGAATCAATACAAAATTACCTAAACAGTAAAAATACAAAATGAACTTAAACTTAAAAGCAATTAATCACATTGAAAAAGTATTCAGAGCAAACACAGGTGAAACTTCTCAGATTCTGGAGTAGCCAAACATTTTAAAATAAATTGTCTAAAGCCCAGGTAGTGCTACATTGTTTACAAAATAGAATCACATGATTACACCAAGAAAAAAAGATGTAATCTTTTGGAAACTTAAAACTTCATGGTAAAGGACAAAACAGTTGGGATGAAAAAACAGACCCCTTAGTAGTAACTGTATTTTAAATTTACCTTTTAATGGGAAATTCATAATCAGTACATATGGATAACTCATGCAGGTCATCATAAAATGATAAATAATCTAATAAAAGAGATAAGCAATCTTAATAAACTCCTCTACCAGGAAGATTTATGAGTGACCAAAAAGTATATAACAAAATATACTGTCTCATCCAAAAGGAAATGTCACTTAAAACTGCAGTGACAAAACACGCAATTCCAGTTACAAAATAATAATAATAATAATAATAATAATAATGATAATAATAATAATAATGAGACAACTATACACTAGAATGAGAAGAAAGAGAATCTCTATCACAGTGTAGAAACAAATTTAAATTAGTACAATCTGTGTGAAATATACTAAGGAAGTTTATATAAAAATAAATACAAGACTCAGTAATCCCACTTAGCAGTATTTATTTAAAATAGAGAAAAAACATTCCATTGAAAAGACACTAGCACAACAGAGTTTATTGAAGCAATACTTACAATTGTTAAGTCACCTAATCATTCCAAGTATATAAGGTATAATTTGGTTGAAAAAATATAGTGCAGGTATAATAGAAAATACGACTCAATCAAAATAGTGAGGTCTTATCACCTTATTAAAAGTGAAGGGAACCAGCAGTTAGTGTAATGGCTATGTCGCTGGACTCCCACGTAGTCGACCGCGGTTCGTGTCCCGGACCCGGT
>NW_006207478.1:1174-1776 GCF_000334495.1 Tupaia belangeri chinensis
GGGACTGCAGCGTGGCCATACCCCCTGGGGGGGGTGATTTCTCACTTTCTATCTCTCTGTCTCTCTCTGTCTGTCTGTGGAGCGCACGCGCCCTACAGTGAAAATCTCTCCAAAAAAAAAAAAAAGTGAATACAAACAGGAGGAAATCCAGTTTTTCCAGCACCATTTGCTGAAGAGGATTTCCTTTTCCCCCTGGATTGATTGTCCCCCTTATCAAAAATCAGTTAACTGAATGATGGGGAATTTATTCTTCTGGACTCAATTCTGTTCCATTGGTTCACATGTCTGTTCTTGTGCCAATACCATGCTGTTTTGATTACCACTGCTTTGTAGTATAGTTTTGGGTCAGGGAGTGAGATGCTGCCCACTCCACTCTTCTTTTGTAGTATTGCTTTTGCAATGCGGGTTCTTTTATTATTTCAGATAAATTTTATGATTGTCTTTTCTAAATCTGTGAAGAATGTGTCTGGTACATTGATTGACATTGCATTAAATAGGTAGATTAATTTGGGTAGAATTGCCATTTTGGTTATATTAATTCTTCTAATCCAGGAACATGGGATGTCCTTCCACTTTTTTGTGTCATTTTCAATTTCCTTTTT
>NW_006207478.1:3240-7025 GCF_000334495.1 Tupaia belangeri chinensis
GAAGCAAGCCAGGCTATGAAGGAGAGACTGTGTATGTCCCCACTTAATATACCCATGGTATGATGCTATACAAAAATGTAGAAAATCAATTCATAAAGAAAATATCTCTTTATGAGTAAGACTCTCAGGAAAACGGGTGGGGAAGGTACACTGACCAACCTAATACAATCTTATACAAACCAACAGCTCACATGAAACTGAGTTGAAAAAGCCAACACTTTTCAAAGAAAAGAATAAAAACAATAGGTTGTTTATGTTAAACATAACATTTGAAATTCTACCAAATTCTGTCCGATGAGCTAGAGGAAATGACAATCAATTATAAATGAAAAGAATTTGGTAAGGACTCCTTGAATCACAGGTTTTCAGTGGATAGTAACTGGACCTGAGATAGAATGGTTTCAAAACCAGAATAAAAGTGATGTCACTGTCTGTAAGTCTCAAAACGGAATTCATCAAAATGAATATGGAATGGAAGCTGATAAATAAGGTACAGCCATACTTGAATTGAGTCAAAGATCCATGCTGTGTGATGGCATTGAAGAGTATACATCATCAGATAATAATCTTCAGGTTAACAGACATGTTCATTACTCAGTTGCAGGGTTTGCACTATGGTTGGTAGAGTTTTGTGTTATTTTATTCATTAGAAGAGTTTGTATTCCAGATTTATATTGAGAAGATCATTTCGCATTGTCATGTGTCTCTAATCAGCATCAAAACTGTTTTTGTTGTGATAGTTGAAAAAGACTTGGAGTTTGTCTTCTGTGTCGATGATCTTTGCTCTCTTGATGACTCAGAGGATGGGTGGAGACTGGGTAGCCTCTGCTGTCTTCTTACTCCTCCTCCTCACTCTGTCAGAATTTTAGGTGCTGAATGAGAGTTGGTGCACACCAGCATCTCAGTCCTAGAGTTTTGTGAAGAAATGTCACAGCGAAATACACAGCTTGCCAAATCTTTCTATGAACTAATTAAATATTATATGACAAATTAGCCTAAGTGTGAATTATTAAAAATGAAAACCTCAGGGTGATCTACTGATGACAATAATTTACACTTCAAAAGAGATTATTCAGAGTGATAGAATAGTTGGTTGTTGGAATTTGTTGAGATAGGGGTTTTTCTATACAGTCTCAGTATAGACAAATAACAAAGAGTTATTTCACCAGGTTCCTTCATGTGGTCTATATAATCATTTTCTAGAAAGCATATGTGCATGTAGTAATGTTTTTATATAAATAAACTGTTTTCTTTTTTTAAAGGAAAATTGCAAAATAATGTGTCTTTGCCTCTGCTTAAATGAAAACGTAAGATGGGACCATAAGATGGCATAAGGTTTACATTAATGGATTCCCAATAATTGACCAAAGTCCAAGACTTGGCAGCTTAATACTCACACTGTGCACTTATGAGTGTGTGACCAAAATCTTTAGAGGAAAATGTGTGACAAGGGATTGCACTATGGCCATCTCTCCAGTGGGGAAATTTCTCTTTGTCCCACTGTCTCTCCCTGTTTATCTAAGTAGTACATGTGCCATATAGTAAAATTTGCTCTAAAAACAGAGAGAGAGAAAAATATACAGAGAAGTTAAACTTTGTATGTTGAGAGTCATAATATTCAAAATCATGTACACGCAATGACACACACACACAGACCTGAAATCAAGAGATTGCATGAACTTGCAGAACATAAAAGCAATACAGAAAAATATATTTTATACCTTTATCAAAAATAAACAGACTGAGGCAGAATTTAATTAAGTAATAACATTTGCAGTAGCCACCCTGACCAAAAAAAAAAAAAACAAAGAAATAACTGAAAGAAGTGAAAGTCATTGCCATGAACATTACCAAAACTAAAGACCAGTGACTTGTGTCTGTTAAAATGTGGGGATAAATAAAAAGAAAGGAGAGATGATTTGCCTTCCCCATCTCCTCCTAATCAACTAATTTTGTAAGAGTGATGAAAATTAAAAGCATGCGTAACATGTGCTGATCGTCAACACCTTCAATATAAGTCTGGAATGGGAGGTGACAATGTTGTCTACCCATCCAGGAAAAAAGGAAGAGGCTGACGCAATGTGCACTGACCAATATTTTATTACTGTGTCTCTATGCGTCTGACCAATATTTTACTACTGTGTCTCTATGCGTGAGAAAGAGCAAGGAGAATTAGAAACTTCCTGGTCAGTATTGATCAATACACAGTACCCTGTTTTTCTCAGAGTGAGGAAGGAATGAACCAGCAGGAACCACCATAATTTACTTCCTGATTTTTCTGGAGTGAGGAGACTGAGAGAAACCAAAAGCTCTTTTGACTGCGCTTCTTCCCACCCCTCCAGAGATAAGGAAAACACATAGGTGACCTAATTGTGATGATTCCTGTCCTAAGCCAGAGATACAGAACAGTAAGTCACTTGGTTAAAACATTATTTTTTACCATCTCCCCAGCTCAGACACCAGTTACCTTGGGGCCATACATGTTGGGATCGACAGAATTCAATTGTCTGAAAATACTGATGTTTTTGAGGATCTTGCAGTATACAGAACTCACATCCTAGCTTTTTTCCCTATATAATGAACAAAACCACAGGTGGTCAACAGCCCTAAAAGTTTCTGAGAGGTTTTGATATCAATTAACCCTGAGTAATACCTTAGCAAAGTAGGTCTGTTTGTGTGCTTATCTCTCTGATGTTTAACTTGAGATGTGGTTGTGATTGTGTTTTCTGCTCTGGGATGATTACATTCCACAGATTGCTTATGCTTTCATGGCCTATTCCCACTGCAACCATTCTAAGATACATTGAATCCATACCTCCCATTGGTCATTGCTGGGATTCTGCATTCTTTAGTCAGCACTCCTCCAGAGTTTACACAAACTGCAACGCTCCCTGCAGCCAACCTGAAAATGAGGCAGAACCCATTAAATGGAGTTAGAAAAAGCAACTCCAGTCAAGACGATTCTTTTGTATGGTTTCATTCAATTCTCAGAATGACTACTCAAAGAAGTTTCTAATAGTAGCCTACATTACAGATGTGAAATGGGAGGTGCATGTAAGTTATTCCCCTTACAGTAATAGAAGGTTACTACCTTGGTTGGAAGGGTCAATTTCACACATTTGTCCAAGTAGAAAGCAAATGTCATTTGAATTTCATGTACATTATTGGAGACAATGAATATGGAATAGTGAGAGATTTACCAACTCTCTTGAAAGGCTGTTGACCTTACAAAGTATTTGGTGTTAGCAGCGTAGATATAAAAAGATGGTACTTATAATGTGATTTTGTTACTGACAGCATTCCTAGGGAGTGGAAACCGAGATGTTTTTGTTTAAACCAAATGGTATTTAGTAATTGAATGTTTTAAAATTTTTTATTGAGTATAATATTACTAATATGAAAAAGAATGAAAGGTTACTCATTAATCATGTGGATATTAACTTCTTTTCTTGACTGAGATGCATGCTAACCATCCTGGCAAAAGAAATTTATGTACTGTAAAAGTATACATAAAAATGTGAATGGAAATTGAGATTCTTTGTTCATTTTTTTCCAAGAACAGGGCTTTCTGTTAGACCATCCTATGCCATGCCAGAAAATAGACTAAAAGTTGCATGGGACAAGATAAATGGATGATTATACAGCCCAGCCTCCACAACATACAGTCCATGGTTTACATGCTTTTGGGGGGAAGGTAAATTTTATAAGTGGATGATGCATACGGATTGAAGGTCATTCACTTTGGTTTCAAACTTCATGCAAACTCTCACCTGGTACAAATTGAA
>NW_006207479.1:0-426 GCF_000334495.1 Tupaia belangeri chinensis
CAGCAAGAAGTGTGCCATGCAGTTTTTCATTATTAACTCAATTTTATTTTCTACTATGTGATTTCTGCTTTTTTACTCTTTTTGTTCTAGTTCTTTCCTTCTTTTTTCTTTGCCTTTTCTTCCTATTTCTGTTTCCTGCTTTCTTTTTCTTTTACTTTTCCCATTTTACTTCTCAGCCCTTCACTGCCTAGAGAAGTCTAGGTGCATAGTAGCTAGACATCTGAATATTGTGAGTTGTAGATAATTCTTTGCTCTTGACTGTACCGGCTGTAAAAAAAGTGAAAAACCCTTCATAAATCTGATTTCAAAACTCCTCCTGTGATTACCACACTGGAGGACACAGTAGAAGGGAGAAAATAGCACCAAATTATTTCCCAGCAAAGAGAAATACATGAGCTCACAGTCACAGAAGCCTTCTCCAACAAA
>NW_006207480.1:0-316 GCF_000334495.1 Tupaia belangeri chinensis
AAAATTATGTAAAAGTGACCATTTCTTTCAATACAACAATTATTTTGTGAAATTAAATTGCTGAATCTTTATTTTGTCACCAAAGATGCAAAGTAGTGTGTCTTGTGCCCAGTTCAAGAGTATCCAAAAAGTGAAAGAACTCACTGCCTGCCCAAGCCTGTGACATTCCTGGTATTTGAGGATGATTTGGGGACATCCATGGCCTGCATAGCTTTGTGCTTCTTTGTTCTCACAGCTGTAGTTTTGGGGATCTTTGTGAAGCACAGAGACACTCCCATTGTCAAGGCCAACAACCAGGCTCTCAGCTTTATTCTGC
>NW_006207480.1:735-1155 GCF_000334495.1 Tupaia belangeri chinensis
ATGCCTGACACATTCAATGAAGCCACATTCCTTACATTCAGAATGCTGGTGTTCTGCGGTGTATGGGTCACATTTGTCCCCATGTATCACAGCACCAAAGGGAATTTCATGGTGACTGTGGAGGTCTTCTCCATCTTGGTCTCCACTGCAGGGCTCCTAGGCTGCATCTTTGCTCCCAAGTATTATGCTATTCTGATAAGGCCTGATAAGAATTCCTGGGAAACTTTAAAAAACACAAGGGGTTCCAAATAAAGTTTATATCATAAGACTGTATCACAATTTTTTTTAGGCTTTTGAACCAAAAATGTACTGATTTTATATTCTTATATATTAAAGTAACTGAAAATGACTACCTTCTTAAATTAGTTTTTAAGACAATCATTGCATGCGTCTAATCTTTGACAGTTTTATTCTTTCAAC
>NW_006207481.1:0-421 GCF_000334495.1 Tupaia belangeri chinensis
ATGTGTCCTATGGCAAAAACCTAAAAATATAATAAATAAAATAAAGTTTGTTTATTTATTTAGAGAGAGACATCCCCCAATGGGGTTCCCATGCCACAGTCCACCCTGTCTTAGCTGACCTGGGTATGGGCATGTGTGCATGTTCAATGTTCAATGTGTTCGAGGAGGTACCAGGAAGTGAACCAGGACCTTTCCCATGAGGGCCCAATTGCAGTACCACTGAGTCATTTCCTGGACCTCAAGAACAGAACTCTTAATAAAGTAAGGGAATGCATTTATGTTTGGTAAATGATAAGAGATGAGAGAAGACAAAGTACATAATTTGAGATGACAAAAATGCTTAGAACATTTAAGACACTCCAGAGGTGTGAGTGTGACTGGAGTAGGGTTCTTAGCATAGAAAGTCTCTCTACTACCTCCT
>NW_006207481.1:556-825 GCF_000334495.1 Tupaia belangeri chinensis
TCCTCTCAGGATTTTGGACATACATGCATACACACCTGGAGTGATTTTGAAGCCACTGGGTCTGGGACTTGAACCATGGTTGACCAGGTGAGAATCCAGCACCTTAACCACCATGACACCTGCTGATCCTTCCCAAATTTTTTCTTAATCTAAAACTATTCTAAAATAAAAAAATCTTATTAATGAAAAACAAAAATAACCTGGAGAAATAGAGTTATTGCAGTAAGCAGGAAAAAATATATATAATTAATATTTTCATTATAAAGAAA
>NW_006207482.1:0-472 GCF_000334495.1 Tupaia belangeri chinensis
GAGAGAGACTTTGCCTACCTGACTACCACTGGAGTTTGGAAGTGGGGGGGTCCCCTGGGTTGGGGGGTGCTTCACAGCCATGAAGCTGAACCAGAAAAGGTAGGAGAAGCAGAGATAGAGATGCCTACAAGGAGTCTGTTCTGACTAGCACTGAGGTCTCTGTATCCCTGGCTATAGGGATACATAGCCATGAAGCTGAACCCATAAAAGGAAGAAGAGGCACAGATTCACAGTAATTTAATTCTAAAACCTGCCACAACCTCTGTGATACAGCAGGAAAATAGTTACATGCTAACCATAACACTCTCTCACCCACTTGTGTTGAAAACATGCCAGGCAAGTGCATGGGATTCTGTGAGGCTGGAGAACTAAAGGAAAGAGACTGGGGCTTGACGAAGCTACCTGGAGGTTACTATCCCCTACTCTCTCACACAAACTAGAAAAAATATCTATAAGCAATTTACAAACTGTT
>NW_006207483.1:0-1855 GCF_000334495.1 Tupaia belangeri chinensis
TCTTTTCAAATATTCTGAGAGTATTTGACTTCCCAGAAATTTTTTGAATTATATATTTTACTTTATACATTGCCTTATTTTTTTATTTTGCTATAGTCATCATGTGATGGGGGGCCTCCAGGACCAAGGGAAATAACAGGCATGCTTAGAACGAAAACACATGTACAGCCTGTGGTGACCTTGTAGCCCTATCCCCACAGCAGCTCAGCAACTCTTAGTGACCTTATAGCCCTGACGGCAACTCTGTAACTTCATGTACGCCTGAGCATCTAACAGCCTGGCAGCCTATACATGCTGCATAATGCTGTAATAGTCTTCTACCCTATCAAAGATATGTAGAAGTAAAATATAACCACGTATGGAGACAAAGCTAAAACAAATAAGAGATAAGGGGTTCAGCCTTTGGATGTGAATCTGTTGAGCCAGTGCTAGCGCACAAATAAATCGCTGTTTTCCTGCAAAAAGCTTTGGTGTCCTATCTCTCTCACACTCTATATCCTGCAACTTTTCAGGGGCATTAGCTGAATAAGAGGAGAATTAGGAGATGGTGTGTTCCCACCTCCCTTGTCACCAGGATGCAGCCCCAGAACACCTGGGGAGACGATCTCCCCTGGCACTGGCAGGCCAGTTGCTCCCAGGGAAGAAGCCTTCATGACTGATGAGGGTGCAGCTCTTGGAAGCACAGTGGAACCCAATGAGGCTCAGGAACCAGCTCAGGGAGGGCTGCCCACAGGATTCGTAAGAATCCGGGTTCATCACGCTGGGTGTGTGTGCGTGCGTGCTCAAGATCCTGAGAGGAGAATGGAGGAGAAGGGATTGTGGCGTGACCATCCCCCCTGGGGGGTGATTTCTCACTTTCTGTCTCTATGTCTCTCTCTGTCTGGCGAGTACACACACCATATAGCGAAAAAACCTCTCCAAAAAAAAAAAAGAATCCGGGTTCATCTGGACTGCACCTGCTTCCAGTGAGGCAGAGGGGAGACTGATTGGTCCTCCAGAACTATCCTCAGTACTTCATAATGGAAAAGGGAGGAGCCACCAAGCTCTTAAGGCACTGGGCAATGGGCCAAAGATATTGTGTAACCATGGAAGAACTTGACCTCTTCCCTCCTCCTGTCTTGTGTGTGAATGTCATGGTTTAGAGAGTTTACTCCCTTAGAGTGTATGAGAAAACAAAACAAAATGAAACCAACAAACTCCAAGCAGAGCTATTCAGGAGACTATGGTATTAATTTGGCTCCCAGAAGATCTGAGCAAATAAATTGGCCCTCATTCAGGGTGGGCGGGCCCTCCAAGAGGGTCTTCCCCTCCCCTGGGTCACTGCTGCCAGCATACCCTGAGCCTCCAGAGGCTGGAGGCTGGGCCACACCCCAGAGGCTGCCCCCTTAGTTTGGAGCTGTCAGCTTATCACCTTATACTCCAGCCTGAGAGCACCTGAAGAGCCTTGCTGAGAATCAGATCCAAAGGGGAGAAAGCAGAAATCTCCATCATGGAGAAGAAAACAGCAAATGGCCTTAAGGAATTCCATTCAATTTTCCTTATTAAAAGGGCAGTTGGGACCAGCAGTTGCTATAATGGCTATGTCACTGGACTCCCTTGTAGTTGACTACGATTCGAGTCCTGGACCTGGTAGCTTAAACTCATGCCAGGCAAGTGTGCGTGCGTACCCAAGATCCAGGGAGAATAATGGAGAAGGGATTGTGGTGTAGCCATCCCGCCTAGGGGGTGATTTCTCGCTTTCTGTCTCTCTGTCACTTTCTTTCTGGTGAGCTATAGCAAAAATCTTTCTAAAAATATGGGGCACTCATAAATTAATTTAAATGTTTTTCAAGTTCACATAACAAAGAAATAAGCC
>NW_006207484.1:0-18739 GCF_000334495.1 Tupaia belangeri chinensis
GCTCGGTCAGCGAGTCCTCCAGCAGCTTCTCGTTGATTCGGGCAGCCCTCTGTAAAGAAAAGGCCTCAGTCCTGCCTGGGTCCCATGCTTGCCCTTCCTGGAACACCCCCAGGCCCTCCTGACCTGGCCCATCTGCTCCCAGCCAACCCCTACCCTTGGTACCTCCTGCTTCACTTTCTCCAGGCCTTTGAGCAGTGCCATCTGGAAGTTGTCCACCAGGACAGCAATCACCAGGCTATGGAGGGGACCAGCGGTGCTGTCAGGCAGAAGCCTACAGGAGAGCCCCTACCCCCTCTTCTGGATTCAGTGTGGCTGACCAAGGTGAGAGGGATGGGGTGAGGGTGCCTGGGGGAGGTAGGAGGGAGGAGGAGTGAAGCAGGCAGCAGAGCAGCAGCAGAGGGGTCCTCACTTGAGGAAGATGAAGTACTGGATGATGATGTAAATCATGAGGATGGGAATGATGTACCAGGCCCCTGGGGAGAGCAGCGAGGGATCAGCTGGGTCTGCCCAACCAGCAGCCCCCTGCCCTCTGCCCAGCCTGGGACCTGCCCTACCCTGGGCCCGGCTGTCCATGTAGATGAGGGACCAGTCATCCAGGGTGAGCAAGGTGAAGAGGGTGAAGATAGTGGTGAAGATATTCTGGAAGCGCTTGGGGTCAGATCTGCGGAAGAGTGCTCGGAGGACCACGGAGAAGAGGACTGGCTGTTCAGGACCAAAGCAAGGTCATGGGGTCCTGTCCTTTGCCCTAGCATCCCCTCACCCCCACCCCTTGGCCTTTCGCCTCATCCCAGTGCTCGTAACCCAGGATACAAAGACAGGTAAACATGAGGATGAGGATGGCTGTGATAGATGGCAAGGTCCGGGCCAAGGTTCCTGTCACTTCTTGCAGGCTGGTCAGGATTCTGTGGTTAGAGAAGGAGCAGGAGGCTGAGTCAGCAGGCCGGGGCCTGGGCCCAGCAGCCAGAGCCGCACTGAAGGCCAAAGGTTTCTGGTTTGTAGGTGACTAGGAGGAGTTGTGGTCTCTCTCTGAGAATTGAAGAGCATGGTCCCAGAGGATGGCAAGAGGCTTATTAGAAACAATCTGGTGCGTGCGGCATCCCTGCCGCCATCGTTAATGGCAGCTGCAGTTGTACTGACCTGAGCCTTCGCAAGACCCGGATGGCCCTCAGGGCCCGCAGGCTCTTGAAGACCTTAAGGATGCGGAAGAGGCTTTGGTTGTAGAAGGAGAAGGAGAAGGAATTCATCTGCATGAGCACGAAGTCCACGAGAGCCATAATCATGATGAAGAAGTCTGAATTATTCAAAGAATTATTTAGTTTAATTTTAACTTATTATTATTCTGTTTCTAATTTGACCAGAGAGAGAGAAAGTGAAAACGCGAGCACCAGATCTGAGATTTGGTGAGGCCCTAGCCCACACCCACAGTTCTCTCCGTGCTAAGACACCTGTTCCTGCTTCTCTTTCATCCTCAGTCCCGCCCCCAAAACTGTTCAGTCTTTCCCTCTCTCTCTGTCTCTCTCTCACATCCTCAGCCCCACCTACCCAGATTGTTCCAGGCATCATAAAAGTACCCGAGGCCTAGGGCGATGATCTTGAGCACGGCTTCCACTGCGTAGATGCAGAAGAAGATGGAGTCCAGGGCCATGAAGTACCACTCTGTGGGGACATAGGGCTGGCTCAGGACCACTCTCAGCACTCCTGATCCCCTTCTCCTTCCTCCTTCCTACTGGGATCTCACACAAGCCCAGGGACCTAGGCTCTCTCCGGTTTTTCCCTAAATGTTGGCATGACTCATTTATTCTGTGCCTGAATTTCTTTCCTGCAAAATGATGAGAGTAGCTTGACAGAACTGTTTTATTATTAATAGATGCATTTAATACAGATAAAGGGCTTGGAATAGAGCCTGAATCAGTGAGCAATCCTGAACCAGGGAGCTCCTTTGCTTTATCTGCTCCAGGAGTTTTAAGGCATTATCATCCTAGCTTCCCATTCTCACCCCTCCAAACATCTTCTCAGAGTCTTATCGCCTTCTAGCAGACACTGCGTCCTGAGTACCCTGGCTGCCCAGAGTATAATATACAGGTGTATTCAAAAAGTTCATGGAAAATGACCATTATTAGGAAAAGGCTGTACATAGATCGTAACTTTTTGCACTAAGATAGCACTTATTTTTATTTATTTATTTATTTACTTTAGAGAGATCTGATACTATAAGGTGTGTGTGCTAGCCAGAGAGACAGAAAGTGAGAAATCACCCCTCGGGGGGATGGCCATGCTCCAATCCCTTCTCCTCCATTCTCTTCTTGGTATTTTGGCGCATGCATGCACATGTGCCCAGTGTGAGTTTGAAGCTGCTAGGTCCGGGCCTCAAATCACTGTCAACTATGTGGGAGTCCAGGGACATAAACATAA
Source organism: Tupaia belangeri chinensis (assembly GCF_000334495.1). Taxonomy (NCBI): domain Eukaryota; kingdom Metazoa; phylum Chordata; class Mammalia; order Scandentia; family Tupaiidae; genus Tupaia; species Tupaia belangeri. Next base: position 2,413 of record NW_006207484.1, read on the forward strand.
CACCATGTGTTGGTTCCAAGATAGCAGTTTTAATTGCATTTTCCATGAACTTTTTGAAGTCCCCTGGTATTTTAAGCACATATGCCACCTGGTGGCTGTTGGCTTGAACATACAGCCTCTGGTTTAGTTGATCTTTTGAGTTTCTGGCTGGTACTCTGACCTCAGCGATACCTTTCTAAGACTCATCTCTAACTGGGCAATGTAATCTACTTCCTGGGTAAGAATCCAGTGTGCTACGTTATATAAATCACCCAGCGCAGGCCACCAGATGGTGGAGTGGTTAAGGTGCTGGACTCCCCATGGCAGGCTGTGGTTCAAGTCCTGGGTCTAGTGGCTTTTTACATTAACTGGGCAAGTGCACATGCATGCCCAAAGTCCCACACTGGGCAAGTGCACATGCATGCCCAAAGTCCCAGGAGGAGAATGGAGAAGGGATTGCAGTATGGCCATTCCCCTTCAGGGGCGAGTGATTTCTCACTTTCCCTCTGGCTGTCTCTCTCTGGCGAATGCATATGTGCCCTATTGCAAAAAGCCTTTAAAAAAAATTATCTCTCCCAGCACTAGGTCGGGCCCACAGGAGGGTCTGTAAACTGGGTTCCCTGGCTCTTACCTCCCCGGACCTCCACTTCTGCGAAGGTCTGGGCCACGAGCATGATGGTGTTGAGGCAGATGATGAAGAAGATGAAGGCTTCAAAGGCCAGGGACTGGATCAGCTTCCGGAGCATGATCCGGAGGCCCCGAAAGAGGATGGTTAATTTTTCCCATAGCCATTCAAAGAAGTTCAAAGAGTGCAGCTTCTTGTGGGTCCTCTGTGCTCGACCTGCTGTAATGGGGCCAGAGAGTCCAGCGTGCTCAGACTGGGTCGTGCATCAACTCCATTCCTGCCTGCTTGCCTGCCATGCACTGGCTAAGGTGCCTCTACGATAATCTGGTACTAGTATCATGGTGCAGACTGGAGCCCTTCCAGAGTTGGCTTGAGCAGGTCCCAAGGACTCCCACTTTAACACCTCCATGCTTTTCTTTGCTTGCATGGAAACTTAGGCATGGAAAACCCAACACTCTTCACCACCCCAGCTTCTTGATAAATTCTCTCTCTTTAAGATCCTGTTAAACCACTCCTCCTCCTGGCTGTCCTTTTTGTCCTCATTCAATGAGACACTCACCCCTCTCTGTAAGACTATACCATTTACTGAAATACTAGGAACCAAATTTGTGGGATTGTGAGTTAGAGACCAAGATTTCTCCCCATTCTTCAATAAGACCCTCATTTAGGTACAAGTTTTCAGGCCCTGTCTTCATTCAGTTCCTTTTTTTTTTTTTTTGGAGAGGTTTTTGCCATAGGGCGCATGCGCTCACCAGACATACAGAGAGAGACAGAGAGACAGAAAGTGAGAAATCACCCGCCAAGGGGGAATGGCCATGCTGCAATAACTTCTCCTCCATTCTCCTCTCGGGATCTTGGGGATGCACACACATGCCCCCAGCGTGAGTTTTAAGCCACTGGGTCCAGGACACATACTGCGGTCAACTACGTGTGAGTCCAGCAACATAGCCATTATGCTAACTGCTGGTCCCACAAAAAATCTTTAAAAAATAAAAGGGATAATAAACAAGGATAGTAGAGGCCAGCAGATGGTGTAGCAGTCATGTCGCTGGACTCTCACATAGTCGAACGTAGTTCAAGTCCCAGACGTGGTGACTTGAAAATCATGCCAGGCATGTGTGTGTGTGCTCAAGATCCTGGGAGGAGAAGGGATTGTGGTGTGGCCATCCCCCCTAGGGGGTGATTTCTCATTTTCTCTTTCACTGTCTGTCTCTCTCTGTCTCCAGTGAGCGCATGTGTTCTACGGCAAAAAACTCTATAAATAAATAAATAAAATAAACAAGCAGAGTGAATAGCCAATGGGATATACGTGCAGGTGAGAGTCTGGTCTCATGATCTGCAGAAGGTAATTTCAGCGCCTGGATGAGGTGAGAGTTGGAATCAGGGGTGAGGGTGCAGCAAAGACTTACTTTTGCGCTTCTGCAGTTGCTCATCTTCATCCCAGATCCTTGAGCCTTTGGAACTCATTTGTTGGGGATGGACTTTGATGGTGCTTTGAGAGTCATGTGAGTGACTTGCAATGTGGGATGGAGTCGCACTGTAAACTGAAATCTTGCTGTGAGCTATGTGAGATTGGAAGGGTGCTATATGGGAAACAGCAGGGCCAAGGTAGTGAGTCATGCTTGGAGATCTATATGGGATGAATTCCTGGGAGGTGTACCAATGGTACTCCCTGTGGTGAGGATCACCATGGAAATAATCTTGATGACGCATACTATGGTGACCACCACCAGGACCATGGTGGTGTTGGCCATGGTGGTGCTTGTGGTGGTGTTGCTCACCATGAAGATACTCGCCTTGGTAGCGAGTTGTACCAGAGGGATAATGGGAGATGCTATCTCCATGATGAACAGGCCTTCTGTGGTTGTGGATGTCATAATGATGAGGTCTGCTAGGGTGGTAGGACCCCAGAGAGGAATCAGGGGAAGCATCTCTGTGATGAATAGGCCTTCCTTGGTGGTGAGAGTCCTGATGATGGAAGTAGTCATGGTGGAGCCCATCATGGTGAATATCCTCAGAGGGGTTGTATGACCCAGCACGGTGATAATGATCAGTGTGTTGATACCCACCATGGTGGGGATGCTCTCTGTTGTGCTGAGGCCTTCCATGGTGGTGAGGCACACCTTGGTGGAAGGGCTCAGTAGGCTGATGGACCTTCCCATGATGTGAAGGTTCAATATGGTGCTGGGCTTGCCCATGGTGGTGGGGTCTCCCAGAGTGTTGGGTCCCACCAAGATGCATCCTGTTACCTTGGTGGTGCTCATCTTCAAAGTGTCCCTCATCATATGAATGGTGAGAAAAGACATTGCCTTGGGAGGAAGCCAGACCAGAGGATGAAGTATGGTTGTTTCTGCCATGGTAGGCCACACTGTTGTGATGGGATTGGTGAGAATGGTGGGGGATGGCATTGTCATGGAAGTCTTGGAACTTGCGATGGTAGGGCTCATCATGGTGGTGGGATACCCCATGATTATGGAACTCACTATGGCCTGGCCTGTAGTGTGGGGATGCTGAGTGGGGATGAGAGAAGATATCCAAGTCCTTGGTGTCTGCCTCATTTTGAGCCTTTTCAGACATTGCGGGTTGATCCGTGACTATGCTGAGAACCTAAAACAAAGTGCAAGATATGGGCCGAACAGGCCCCTTACTGGATTTTCCTTCTCTTCTAAGCTGAGCTCACGCACACTGTGGCACTGGACTTTTGGAAAAGTCTGAGTATTCTCATGGAACTCTCTCCTATATGATGTCACCAGCAGAACTGGGTCTAATTACCAAATGTCTCCTGGACTATGGTTCCAAATACAGAATTATTGTATCAACTCTTTACCTGTAAAATGAGGAAACTGAGAGCCAGAAGGTGGCATGGTGGTTAAGGCACTGATCCCACATGGCTGACTGTGCAGTTGGAGTCCTGACCTGGTGGCTTAAAAAATCACTCTGGTTGGGGCCAGCAAGTGGAGTGGTGGTTGAGGCATTGGATGCCCATGTGGCCAACTGCAGTTCAAGTCCTAAACCTAGTGACTTGAAAATCACGCTGGACATGTGTGCATGCCTGCCCAAAATCCAGAGAGGAAAATAGAGAAGAGATTGTGGCATGGCCATCCCCCTTGGGAAATGATTCTGCTGCAGAAAAACAGACGGCTGGCCATGGGATGAAAATGCAGCACTCCGGAGAGAAAGAGAACTCTTTAATTACATCGGCAGGTATGGAGGAGTTAACACTCTGAATCTCCGGCCCCTGCTTAGGCATTAAGCACAATCTTTTATTGGGGAGTAGGAAGAAGAAGCCTATTAGGAAGAAGCAGCCCATGAGGAAGATGCAGCCCAGAGTTTGTTCTCAGGAAGAAAAGGTCAGATAAGTGGGGTGTCTGGCTTCTCAAGGTCTCAGATTGCTTTTATTACTTAGATGGGGAAAGGCAGAGACAGTGAATTCACAGAGGCCTGGGAAATTTGGGCAATTGCCCGCCTTGGGCTATTGTGAGTTCTGGACCCATCCACATCAATTCCTCTCTCTCTCTCTCTCTCTCTCTCTCTCTGTCTTTGGCAAGTGCACACACCTTATAGCAAAAAACTTTTTTAAAAAGGAGAAAACTGAGACCGAGATAAAAGAAGGGTTGGCCTATGGTACCCCAGCAGGGTGATGGCAAGGCTGGACAAAGAAGTAAGAGTGACACTACAGTTGCTCCATCATTTTCTCTGGCCCTGCAGTTGGGAAACGAACAAACAAACAAACAAAAACCCCTTAATTAGATAAAGTGACTCAGTACCCAGTCCCACCTAGATATCAACTGACTGGGGTTAAAATTGCCTGACTTCCCCATCAGTAAGTGTGTGACCTTGAAATTGCACTTAATTTTTCTATGTCTGTTTCTTCTTTCCTCTGTAAAATGTGATCTACCTACATCATAGAATCAAAAAAGGTAAGATATGTAAACCTTGGACTGACTCTGGGCCTAGTGGTTAAGGGATCCAGATTCTACATGGCCAACTGTGGTTCAAATCCTGACCTTGGTGGCTTGAAAAACACACCAAGCATGTGCATGTTCACATCCTGAAAAGATGAAGAAATGGAGAAGAAGGGATTGCGGCATGACTATATCCCTTTAGGATGTGCATTCTCTCTCTCCCCCTCTCTCTTTTTCTCTCTAGTGAGTGCATGGGCCCTCTGCATGAGCTCTACTTATTTTTTTTTAATTAAAAAAATGCTAAGATACTTAAGACTTATACTAACATTGTAATGAATATGAGTCGATATTATTATTCTCTCCTTGATTGTGGATATTGATGAAAACCTCCCTCTTGAGTTATTTACCAAAATAAACCTACCAGCCATCATTTATTGAGACCCTACTTCATACATTTAATTTAATCCTCATAGTAATCACATGGTGTGTATTATCTGCATTTTACAGAGGAGGGTGCTGTGACTCAAAAAGTATAAATGAATGGTCAATAAATCAAAACTTAAAATCCATGCTAATTTCAAAGTCTACACTCATGACTTTGATGTGATCCTGTCTTCTCCTGAAATCTACTGCACAGCTTTTCTGTACACTGAATTCCCTTGTGTACTACAGCACAGTTCTTCTGGAAGCTAACAGGTCAGTTCCTTGACTGGAGCTACTTCCTGGTGCCCAGTCAAAGCCAAGTTCATGTGAACATTGGGTAGTGGATTTCCAGTGACAGAAGAGGTACAGCCCCTGCCCTCAAGGAGCTTCCTGTCTGTTGCCAAAATCCCAAAAGGAGGAAGAAATGGAGGAGAAGGGATTATAGTTGGGCCATCCCCCATGGGTGGGGGGGTGATTTCTTGTTTCCCTTCTCTCTCTCTCTCTCTCTCTCTCTCTCTCCAGTGAGTGCACATACCCTGGAAAAATTTTTTAAAATAATAATTATAATTTTTTTTAGAGATTTTTGCTATAGGGCACGTGCACTCACCAGACAGACGGAGAGATAGAAAGCAAGAAATTGACCCCCTCAGGGGGTGGCCATGATTAAATCCCTCCTCCTCCATTCTCTTCTTGGGATTTTGGGCACACACGCACATGTGTCCTGCGTAAGTTTGAAGCCACTGAGTCCAGGACTCAAAGCACAGTCAGCTACATGGGAGTCCAGCAACATAACCATTACATCATCTGCTGGTCCCAGTAATTATAATTTTTACATGCTGTGACTCAGCTCCTTCTCTGACACTTTGTTGTTGATGTAAACAGTGTAAAACTTGAATTATACAGGTTAGTAGTACATTTCATTGTGAGATCTCATATTTTTTGCAACTGATTTTTTTCTTTTTCTTTTTTTCCCTTTCCTTTCTTTTTCTTTAGGAGTCAGAGGGCATATGTGTTCAATAGAGAGAGACAGAGACAGAGGGAGAAGGAGAAAACAACCCTCAATAGGACATGGCCATGTTACCAGACAAATATACAGACTGGTTTTGATCACTCAATGCACAGTAAGCCAATTTCTTAGATGATGAGGGTTTGCTTAAAGGAAGACTTTATTGCAGAAAGTATCAACCAATAGAGCGGTATGGTTCAAGACCCATGTAGTACTGATTCCATCATTAAGGGCCAAATAGGGCTTTTTTATTTTTATTTATTTATTTATTTATTTATTTATTTATTTATTTATCCTCTTGGGATCTTGGGCACGCACGCACATGTGCCTGGTGTGAGTTTAAGCCACCGGGTCCAGAACTTGAACCACAGTCGACTACATGGGAGTTCAGCAACATAGCCATTACACTAACTGCTGGTCCCAGAAGTCAGGAATATGACAATGAGAAGGTCTGGGAGTAGAGACTTTCTAAAAACAATTTCTATGATATCCTCAATGGATGGTGCTGTTTCGTTGGTGGGAACAGGAAGGTCCAGAGTGAGATGTTATCATCAAGTCAATTTTGGGTAAAAAATTCAAGATAGGGAACCAGCAGTTAGCGTAATGGCTATGTTGCTGGACTCCCACATAGTCGACCACAGTTCGCGTCCCAGACCCGGTGGCTTAAAACTCATGCCGGGCGCATGTGCACGCGTGCCCAGGATCCCAAGAGGAGAATGGAGGAAAAGGGATTGCGGCGTGACCATCCCCCCTGGGGGATGATTTCTCGCTTTCTGTCTCTATGTCTCTCTTTGTCTGGCAAGCGCACGTGCCCTATAGTGAAAATCTCTCAAAAAAAAAAAATCAAGACAAACAAGTCTTAGAGGACACCTAGATTTCTTCAAACTTTATTTGCTACTTGTGGCTCTGCCTTGCAAAATTTGAACAAGTAAGGCCATCACAACATGGTCACTACAGGACGATAACCACAGTATACAGATAGTATCGATTTAGCCACGAGGGAGAGAGGGAATGAGCTTATTGATTGTATAAAGTAAATTACTGAGGACTCTAGGGCATGGTTCATTATTTTTTAACCTGGTAAATATTATACTTAAGACTAAACAAAGAAAATGTATTTTTTTTACATCTCAGGGGCTGGTATCAAGGTATTTAATTCTTCATTCATGGGGAAGAATGGGGTGTCCTTTCTTCTGGTTAAAACTGCTGAGAAGGGACATTGTGGGGCCCTGAGAAACAGAACTGTTGACCCTGTACATGCAAATATTCTTGAATTTTTCCAGTGAGTATTCCTGGGTTGCATCGGCATTCAGTTTATACCATGATGTTGCCAGGTGTTCTGAGCCATCTGTGGGTTAGCCTTTCCTGGCAACTGAGGGAAAAATTATAGCAGAAGACAAGGCAACAAAGGAAGATGCCAAGAACAATGATCATTTTTGAAAAGAATTATTTATTTTATTTTATTATTATTATTTAATTTGGTGAGCGTGCATTCACCAGAGAAAGAGAGAGAAAGGGAAAGTGAGAAAGCAAGCTGCCAGGTCCATGACTTATACCATAGTCAGCCTTGTGGGAGTCCAACACTTTAGCCACCACGCCACCTACTGGACAGAAGAACAATTATTTTTCTGAGGACAACGAATAGCTTTTTCTCCTAGACCATGACAGACCCAAACCATGATGATAACTAGTCAAGACTGAGAAAGTGGGAGATAACCTGTGGCATGATGGTTAAGGTGACTGGATCCCATGAGGCCAACTGCAAGGTTTCAGTCCCAGAACTGGCAGCTTGAGACACACACTGGGCATGTGTATGTGTTTGCCCAAAATCCTGAAAGGAGGGAAAAGTGGAGAAGAAGGGATTGTGATGTGACCATTCCCCATGGGGAGTGATTTATGATTTTCTCCCTCTCTGTGTCTCTCTCCCACAAGCACATGTACCCTCTGGCAAAAAGGAAAAAAAAAGAAAAAGAAGTGAAAGAAATAAAAAGAAAGAGAAAGAAAGGAAAAGAAAAGGGAAGGAAGGAAGGAAGGAAGGAAAAGAAAGAAAGAGGATTTGAAGGAAGAAACAAAGAACGAAAGAAAATCATACAGGGAGTGTGTCCATACATATCCAAAATCCCAAGAGGAGAATGGAGGATTGCGGCATGGCCACCCCCACTGAGAGGTGGTTTCTCACTTTGTCTCTCTCTGTCTTTCTCTATCGAGCGCATGTGCCCTACAGCAAATAGAACAAAAGAGAAACTAGTCTCTTTCATGTCCAGTTCTTCATTTGGTTTTCCTAGGGGACTCTTCCTGATAGATGTATCATAATGTCCATGCAATATCCAATAACCTGTATACTTCTTCAGTTACTTTAGATTTGAAGGCTGGCTATTACTACTTTGTACAGACATGGGAAGATCCAAACAAGGAATTATCTCCTGAAGAAGCATTTTTGTCACTTCATGATCTTATCCCAAGTGAGTGATCTTTTCCCATCCCAAAAAGGTGTCCACGTGGCTATCTTCCAGGTGCGTTGGGCAGTATAGTAAAATCGACTTGTTATCTTCTCCTAGAAAAGCTCTGCTCCATTGAACTCCCATAACTATTGACTTGGGTGGCCTGGATAAAGGCCAGCATTTTTTTGTTTTGTTTTGTGTTATTTTGTTTTGTTTTAGAGAGACTTTTTTTTTTTTTGAGAGGTTTTCGCTATAGGGCGCGTGCACTCGCCAGACAGACAGAGAGAGACATAGAGACAGAAAGCGAGAAATCACCCCCCAGGGGGGATGGCCATGCCGCAGTCCCTTCTCCTCCATTATCCTCTCGGGATCTTGGACACGCACGCACACGTGCCCGGTGTGAGTTTTAAGCCACCAGGTCCGGGACACGAACCGCGGTCGACTACATGGGAGTCCAGCAACATAGCCATTACGCTAACTGCTGGTTCCCGAGAAACATTTTTTTTGCTATAGTACATGTGTGCTCACTGGAGAGACAGAGAGAAACAGAGAGACAGAAAGTAAGAAATCACACCCCAGGAAGGTGGCCATGCTGCAATTCCTTCTCCTTCATTCTCCTCTCAGAATTTTGGGCACACATGCACACACACCTAGCATGAATTTAAGTCACCGGGACTGGGTCTCAAACCGTGGTTGATCACGTGGGAGTCCTGCGACATAACCATGACCCCATCTGCTAGTCCCACCAGGGGTTATTTTTTATGCAGAGGGACCATCTTTAAGTGATAGACTGGGCAGTCCTATGTAAATGCAGTCCAGCTATGAAGGACTGGATCCACTGCAAGGTGGCGTCCTGGTCAGGATGGTTGGGCTGATGAATTTTCTGAATAATAGTCCTCAGTACGTACTCAGAAATTAGCACTTTTCCTTTTTATTAGTCAGCCAAGCACTATGGCCTGACTCTTAAAAACCCCATTCTTCTACTTTCTCTCTCTCTCTCTTTCTTTTCTTTTGTTTAACGTTTTGCTGGAGAGAAACAAGAGAAGGAAAGTGAGAAGTTAGCCCCCAGGGAAGATGGTCACACCACAATCCCTTCTCCTCCATTCTCCTCTTGGGATCTTGGGCACACACACACACATGCCCAGTATGAGTTTTAAACCACCAGGTCCGGGACGCGAACCGCAGTCAACTACATGGGAGTCCAGCGACATAGCCATTACTCTAACTGCTGGTCCCTGCTTCCTTTTTATCTGAAGCTGAATAATTAGGTTGCATCTGTGGTAGGAAGGAAAGGGAGGAGAAATTTGGGACCCTTACCTGTCTGTTCATCTGTCTCGTCAACCTTCTGGTTGCCACAGGCTATGTGAGTCCAACTTCTGCAGTCCCTGGCTCTGTGTGACAGCTACCTGTTTTGGGAAAAGTATCCACCACACCTAACAAGTCCAAAATTTAGGAGGCATGTTTGATCTCCTTATTTTCTTTATTTGAAGAATTATTTAATTTGGGGCTGGCAGGTGGCATGGTGGTTAAGGGTGCTAGACTCCCATGTGGCTGACATGGTTTGAGTCCCAGACCTGGTGGCTTGCTGAACTGCTTTCTCGCTGCCCCTCCCTGCTCCCCCCACCCCCACCGCCACACTCTGTCCCTCTCTGGTCAAATTAAAATAAGTAAATAATAAAGCTGAATAAAGTAATTTTTTGGAGAGGTTTTTGCTATAGGAGGATGTGTGCGCTCGCCAGAAAGAAAGAGAGAGACAGAAAGCGAGAAGTCACCCCCCAGGAGGGATGCCCACTGCAATCCCTTCTTCTTCATTCTCCTCTTGGGATTTTGGGCATGCATGCACACATGCCCAGTGTGAGTTTTAAGCAGCGGGAACTTGGATTCAAATCGTAGTTGACTACATGGGAATCCAGTGATGTAACTATTACACCATCTATTGGTACCCTGATCTCCTTATTTTCTAAAGTAAGAAGTCCCTTTATTTCCACATGGCTCCATGGACACATGCTATCATAAAGGCCCACTTATCTTCACTGAGGAGTAAGGCTCAGGTTAAAGCTGTTAGTTCAGCTGTTTGTGCTAGGGTTCTTCTGGGGAGAGCTTAGGCTTCCAGTACCTTTCGATGAGTGCCTACTTCATGTCCTGCCCCCACTTCTCACGTTTCATAGAGCTGCAGCAGTCAGTGAAGACCTCCAGGTCTAGAGACCCTGGAGACCCCAGCAGCTGTTCAGCCAATTCAGGTCAGCTGCAATACACCTGGTCAATAACTTCTAGGTACTCATGGGAGGGCGGAGACTGGTCAGCTGGTAACAATGGGGATAACAGCTGGGTGGTTTTGGAGATGTTCAGCTGTCAGCTAGCGTCTTCCCTTTGTTCTTTGTTCTTATTCTTTTTTCTTTTTTTAGAGAGATTTTTGCTATAGGGTGCATGTGCTCGCCAGAGAGACAGAAAGCGAGAAATCGCTTCCTAGAAGGAAGAAGCCCACATTGCAATCCCTTCTCCTCCATTCTCCTCTTAGCATCTTGGGTATGCATGCACATGCACCCATAGTGAGTTCAAGTCTGGGACTCGAACCACCATTGACTACAGGGGACTCCAGTGATGTAACCATTACATCATCTACTGGTCCCTCCCTTTGTTCTAATACAAGCAGTGTATAGTGTAATGCGTGCACTGTGATGGGTTGTTTTAGAGTGAACTGTTAGTAGCTTCTCATAGCAAGTCACAAGTTGTGGCTATTGCTGTCGAACAGGGAGGACGTTTTGAGTGAACACATCCAGCCGCTTTGAGAAGTGTGCAGGCATCTCTCATTGTCTCCCAGGGTTTCGACAGCTCTCTGCCATCTCTCCTGTGTCTTCCCTGTCCAAATAAGTCAAAAGGCTTATACGGGTCAGGCAGTTCCAGCACCAAACCTGACATCAACTTGACTTTTATATCTAAGAAGTTCTGCTGAAATTTACCTGTCTAGGTAAGGTTTTTTTTTTTCTTTGTAATGTTGCATAAAGAGATTTCAATTAATCCAAAATTTAGGATCCAAATTTGTCAAAACCCAACCATCCAGAATTCCTCCAAGCCATCTCTGAGTAGCGGAGATGGTAATCCACAGGCTAGCCTCCTTTCTGTCTGCAGAAGAAAAGGAGTCTATTTCTAGGAGGATCCTTGATACAGGTGATCAGAGCTGGGTTGGAGGCCCTGGGCCAAAACTCCCATGGTCTTAGTGTGATGCTTCTACTGGGTTCACCAGAGGTACCACATGGAGGCTTTGGCTGACACATAAGTCAGGCACCTAGAGCTTGTGCTAGGTCATAATGCCAGTGGCAGGGCATCTTGAATCATAGCTTAGACTTTTAGAGCATTTCTAAAGATCTAACCCCGGCACTAGCAGGTGGTATAGTGGTTAAGGTGCTGGATTTCCACATGGTTGGCCCCTGTTCAAGTCCTGGACCCGGTTACTTTAAACTCATGCTGGGACATGTGCATATGGGCCCAAAATCCTGAGAGGAGAAGGGATCATGGAGCGGCCATCCCCTCTAAGGCTGATTTCTTGCTTTCTGTCTGGTGAGCCCGTGCACCCTGTATTAAAAAAAAATCAATCAATAAAATGAATTTCTAAACCTAACACCATCAGATTTATAAGTTACATAATTGAGTCAAAGCAGTATATCTAAATGTGATATGAGGGAACTATAGAACATTCATAGAAAAATGGAATTATTGTAAGTTTGTTGGTGCAATAAAGGATGTGGAATTCAGGGCCGGCAGGTGGTGTGGTGGTTAAGGGCACAGGACACCCACATGACCTACTGCAGTTTGAGTCCCAGACCTGGTAGCTTGCTTTCCCACTTTCTCTCTCTCTCTCTCTCCCCATCTCTGGTCAAATTTAAAAAAAAAATTAATTAATGAAGTTAAATAAAATAATCTATAAAATAATAATATGGAATCCATGTACACTTCTTTCTTTATTTTAAAAAAATAATTATTTATTTGTTTATCATTATCATTGTTATTATTTCACATGAGTTTTTGCCAGAGAAAGATAGCTAGAGAGAGAGGATGAGGAAGCAAGCCACTAGGTATGGGATTCAAACTGCCTCCCGCTGCGTGGGAATTCCAACACCTTAACCACCACGCCACCTGCTGGCCCCCAGTTTTTTCATAATATATATTTTCCATGAACTTTTTGAGGCTTCTACATGGCTGACTACGCAAGTCCTGGCCCTGGTGGCTTGAAAAACATGCCAGTGTGTCGCTGCCCGTGACGCAGCCGCGAACAAAGGACACACACAAAGCGGTCGCTTCCTACGATCCCTTTATTTTCCCCTGAGGTAGTCAGTTGTCCGCTGCCCCGTGCCCCGAGACGGGGCCAGAATAAAAGGAGTAAAGTGGCCAATCAGTGTTGTGTACACGTGTACGGAAGTGCATATAGCCTATCATATGGGCCATATGTGAGAGTCCCGTGCTGATCATGCGACTTGTTATTGGCTAGACTCCAAGTGCACGCGTTCCGGGTAAGGAACTTCTAGGAATCTGTTTACTCTTTACGCGAGTAAGAGAGTTCCGCTCGGCGCCATCTAGTGGCGCGGTCCGCGGTAGGGCATTGTCGCCCTCCACACCAGTGCATTTCTGTGAGTTTCCCAAACCCTGGCAGGATGGAGAATGAAGAAAAGATCACAGCATGACCCATTGCAGGTGTGTTCTCTGTCTCTCCTTCTCTGTCTGTCTCTCTCTGGTGAGCACATGTGACCAAAAGAGAAAAGCATTATGGGTAGAAGGAAGATCGTGTACAAAGAATGGAAATGTCAATGGGCCTGGCACCTCCAGAGAGTGGCATGCTGGTAAATGTTTAACACTCATCTCTCTGTGTGTAGTTCCAACCTAAATGATGGCTGACCCATTTGTTTTTTGTTAACAAGTAAGATGGAATGAAAGAGATGAATTTAAAAACCTCACTCATGGGGCCGACAGGTGGCGCTGTGGTTAAGGGCGGTGGACTCCCACATGGCTAACTGCATGCAGTCTGAGTCCCGGACCTGGCAGCTTGCTTTCTCATTTTCCCTCTCTCTGTCTCCCCACCCCCGCCCCTCACACTGTCCCGCTCTGGTCAAATTAAAATAAATAAACAAACAAACAAACAAATAAAAATAAAGTTAAATAAAATATTTATTTTAAAATATTAAATAAATAAATAAACTTTACTCATTTGGGGGCCAGCAGATGGCATAGCAGTTACGTTGCTGGACGACCATGGTTTGGACTCAGTGGCTTGAAACTTAAGCCATGCATGTGCACGTGCGTGCCCAAGATGCCAGGAGGAGAATGGATGACAAGGGATTGTGGCATGGCCATCCCCCTGGGGGTTGACTTCTCATTTTCCCTCTCACTGTCTCTCTCCCCAGTGAATGCATAAGCCCTAAGGCAAAATATTTTCTCTAGTGTTTTCTTTTTTCAAAAAATAATGATTTGTTTAACTTTATTTATCATTATCATTATTTTTTTTAATTTGCTGTAAGGCATGTGTGTTCACCAGAGAGATAGAGAGAAAGTGAGAAAGCAAGCCTCCAGGTCTAGGACTCAAACTGCAGTCAGTCATGTGGGAGTACAGCATCTTAACCACCATACCACTTGCTGGCCCCTCTCCAGTGTTTTGCTAAGTCCAGATCAGGAGTGGGCAAACTTCCTCCTTAAGTAATAGAAATTTTAGGCTTTAAGGACTATATGGTCTCTAATGCACCTACTCAACTCTGTTATTGGAATGCATAACAGACTCAGACAATAAATAAATGGGGCTGGCCCTATGGCCTGAAGGTTAAGGGGGCCAGATCCCACATGGCCAACCACACAGTTCAAATCCCAGCCCTGGCAGCATGGGTGTGTGCATCTGTATGCCTCAAATCCCAGGATGGTAAAATGGAGGAGGGAGATGTGACCATATGCTGTTGGAGCGGTCTTTCTCCCTCCTCCTCTCTCTCTGTCTGGAGAGTGCACACAACCTTTGGTGATTTTATTTTAAAAAGGCAATAAACAGGGACAAAATGGTAAAAGAAGTTAAGGCTGCAGTCGCCCAATATGGAGCTACCGCTCCGTATACCTTAGCTATAGTTGAAGCTATCGCTGAGGGCTGGCTCACACCGTTTGATTGGCAAACATTAGCCCGAGCTACACTTTCAGGAGGAGACTACCTGCTTTGGAAATCAGAATATGTAGAGGCTTGTAGGGGAACTGCCCGCCGCAATGCCCAAGTCAATAATGGCTGGGAAGGAAATGTTAATAGGAGAAGGAAACTATGCGCAAAATGAAAATCAAATGCAGTATGACCCAGGACTCTTTGCACAAATTCATACGGCAGGCATAAAGGCCTGGAAAAAACTCCCTGCCAAAGGAGATTTGAGCGCCTCCCTTACTAACATTAGACAAGGGCCTGATGAACCTTTTTCTGACTTTGTACATCGATTAATTACCACGTCAGAAAAAATATTCGGTAATGCTGATGCAAGTACAGACTTTGTAAAACAACTGGCATATGAAAATGCTAACGCCTCTTGTCAGGCAGCCATTAGGCCACACAGAAAAAAGACAGCCCCGACAGGGTACATACGCCTGTGTTCAGAGATCGGATCAGCATACCAACAGGGATTGGCCATGGCCGCTGCCCTTCAAGGGTACACAGTCCGCCAATTCCTTGACCGCAGTAATCGAGGTAATTGTTTTAAATGCGGTCACCCAGGACACATGGCAAGACAATGTAAAACAAGAAATATTAAAGATCAGAGACAGAATCAACCCCTTGAGTTATGCAGTAAGTGCCAGAGGGGATATCATCCTGCCAACGAGTGCAGGTCCAAAACAGATATCCATGGCAGACCACTCATTTACTCTCAGGGAAATGGGTACAGGGGCCAGCCCCAGGCCCCCAGACCCAAACAAGTTTTTGGGGCGATGCAAACTGTTCCAACAAACAATCCATTTCGGACCTCTCTAGAGCAACTTCAGGAAGCGCAGGACTAGACCTCTGTTCCACCACCCACACAGTATTAACTCCTGAGATGGGGGTACAGGCCTTGCCTACTGGAATCTTTGGCCCTTTACCTCCAAACACCTTTGCAATACTCATAGGTCGTAGTAGTACCACTATGGAGGGACTTCAAATCTTTCCAGGAGTAATAGATAATGACTATGAGGGAGAAATAAAAATTATGGCTTCCTCTCCAAATTTAATCACAACTATTACAGCTGGAAAGCGCATAGCTCAACTCTTACTCCTTCCACTGCTTTCCACTCAAAATAACATCCAAACCTCCTCACGAGGTGAAAAAGGGTTTGGTTCCTCAGATGCTTATTGGGTCCAACAAATTTCCCCAAAGAAACCAATGCTTACTTTATGGTTAGATGGTAAACAGTTTTCTGGACTTGTTGACACGGGAGCCGATGTCACCATTCTCAGAAAAGACAACTGGCCCCAAACTTGGCCCCTAACACCAACCCTTACCCACTTAAAAGGCATTGGTCAAAGCCAGAATCCAGAAAGGAGCGCTAAAGTATTACAATGGACAGATAGAGAGGGAAACCAAGGAACCATCCAACCCTTCATTATAGAAGGTCTCCCCATAAACCTTTGGGGTAGAGATTTGTTATCACAAATGAGTCTCATCATGTTCAGCCCTTCCGATACAGTTACTGCACAAATGTTAACACAGGGTTATACACCAGGAAAAGGCTTAGGGAAAAATGAGTCAGGTATCATCCATCCCTTGATACCAAACCCTAAATTTAATAGGACAGGACTGGGAAATTTATCCTAGCGGCCATTGACATTCCTGTACCCCACGCTGATAAAATCTCCTGGAAAGATGATGTGCCCGTGTGGGTTGATCAATGGCCTCTTACTTCTGAAAAACTTCAAGCTGCCCAAATGTTAGTACAGGAACAATTTGAGGCAGGACACATTGTC
>NW_006207484.1:22246-25260 GCF_000334495.1 Tupaia belangeri chinensis
CCGCGACCCTTAAGAGCTGTGACACTGCGTCGTCTCTGTGCTGTACCGTGCTGCCCACAATAAACAGACGACACTGTCGTCTCCGTGCTGTATGCTGCTTGCCCTGGCTCTCACTCCTTCACTCAGGAAACCCGTTCGGCTGTCCCCCCGGGTCGGGACATTGCTGGACTCCCATATAGTCGACCATGGTTCAAGTCCCAGACCTGGTGGCTTAAACTCACTCTGGGTACATGTGAGTGCATGCCCAGGATCTCGAGAGGAGAATGGAGGAGAAGGGATTGCGGTGTGGCCATCCCCCCCGGGGGGGTGATTTCTTGTTTTCTGTCTCTGTCTCTCTCTCTCTGTCTTTCTGGCAAGCACATGCACTCTATAGCAAAAACCTCTCCAATAAATAAATGAATGAGTATGGCTCTGTTGCAATAAAATTGTCTTTACAAAATACAAGCAGTGGGAACCAGCAGTTAGCGTAATGGCTATGTCGCTGGACTCCCACGTAGTCGACCACGGTTCGTGTCCCGGACCCGGTGGCTTAAAACTCACGCCGGGCGCGTGTGCGTGCGTGCCCAAGATCCCGAGAGGAGAATGGAGGAGAAGGGATTGCGGCGTGACCATCCCCTCTGGGGGGTGATTTCTCGCTTTCTGTCTCTATGTCTCTCTGTCTGTCTGGTGAGCGCACGTGCCCTACAGTGAAAATCTCTCCAAAAAAAAAAAAAAAAGATAAAAAAAATTAAAAAAAAAAGATAAAAAAAATTAAAAAAAAAAAATACAAGCAGTGAGCCAGATTTCTTTTGTAATTTTCTTATCCCTGGCCTAGACAATCAACAAAACAATAAATCAACCTCTCCTTTTCAGTGTTGGTTGATCTAAAGTGTAAATACTCCCGCCATGGCTAATTTTGGGCTATCAACATAATGTTACTGAATGTTATACTGGAAGAAATGTACACAAGTAGCACACTATAAAATACACCCACCAGGTACACACAACAGACACAGATAACCTTAAAAGACAAAAAAATAAAATGTTGAGGTCAGCAAGTGGCATGGTGGTTAAGGTGCTGGACTCCCACATGGTAGACGTCAGTTTGAGTCCTAAACCTCACAGCTTGCTTTCTCATTTTCCTTCTCTCTCCCTCTCCCTGGTGAATTTTAAAGAAAAATAATGATCATAAATAAAATTAATTTTTTAGAGAGAGTTATGCTATTGGGTGTGTGCACTCACCAGAGAGACAGAGAGAATGAAAGCAAAAAATCACCACCCAGGAGGGATGGCCACGCTGCAATCCCTTCTTCTCCATTCTCCTCCTGGAATTTTGGGCACACACACACACACACGTGCCCAGCATGAATTTTAAGCCGCTAAGTCTGGGACTCGAACCACAGTTGACTATGCGAGAGTCCAGTGATGTAGCCATTTTGCTGGTCCCAAATAATTTTTAAAACAAAATGTAGTAAACTAATTAGGAAGTGATGAGTTTTGAGTGTGTATTGGCTTCATTCTTAATATAATTTGCTAGTTTATATAATTTATATTTTAATAATGGTGGTGTTCAACAATTGGCTTGCAAAATTCATCTTTCAAGAGCCAGCAGGAGCCAGACCTGGCACACCACTACATTCAGGGAAAGGTATGTAATCCAGTTTGACTGGAATATGACGGGGTTGGGGGCCATGGGAGACAGCTGAAATGTTGTCAGCCTAGATTGGCCCTCGAGGGCATGATCTGGTGTGCAGTTTGCTTATCCCCACAACCAGAAGAGTGGTGCAGGAGAATGATAGGATCCCATTGCTTTGAGAATTACTCTAAATAGAGTGGAAATCACATTTGCTGTGGGGAGCCTAGAGCGGTAGGTAGTTCAGTTAGGAAGCTGCTGAGTAACCAGTAGGCAAATTCTCTCAGACTAAGGTAGATGTGGTCAGGAACAAGGGGTAGATGGATGCCAGAGTTATTTAGGAATTGGAATCTACAGATGTGGTGACAGGTGGTGGTGGGGGGAGGGATCAGGAGACACCAGGGTTTGGGACTTGAGCAGCACCAGTCACTGACACTGAGAGCACTGGAGATGGAGCCAGTCTGAGTAGAGAATGAGCTGTTTGATTGTGAACATACTCAGATATGTTGCAACGAAGGACCCAGGATCCTGCCCTTGTGGCCTCAGCTCATGTGAGTGTCCTCACTCCCAGGATTCTGCCTTGGCTCTGGGCACCTTTGGAAGCCACCTCTCCTCTCTGGACTCAATCTTCCTACATGTAGTGGGACATTAGAGTCTGGCTCCTGAGCGCCTTTTGCCTTGATGTTGTGAAAAATGCCATGATGTGGAGGTGAAGACTGTGGTTCTGGAAGGCCATTCCTGTTCTAGCCTTTGCCCACTGAGGAGTGCCAGTGAACTCTTGGGGAGAACAGTGCTGGCCAGCAGGGTCCTCAGACTTGCAGCCCTGCTGGGTTGGAGGAGCCAATCACGGGTCTATGAAGGTGAAAAAGGGCTCCCCCCTTTCTCCTGGATCTTCATCTGGATAGGGCCGAGGGTTTGCCCTATGCCCCAGGCATGCCTGCTCTGCAGCCCCTTCTACTCCTCTGGCTGCCCATCTGGGTTAGCAGGTCATTAACCTCTCTCTTCACGCCCTGCCTTATCTCAGCTGCCAATGCACTTAGGCTCTCTGCCTCCCTCCCACCCAGCCCAGTGAAGAGGCCGTTATCAGGTGACTCTTTAATACGGTGGCTACAGAGACTGCTGGGTGTGTATCCCAGGGGACCAGGCAATGTATTCCAATGGCAGGAAATGGGCTTTGGAGTCTGAGCACTCTAGTTTCTGCTCTAGCTTGACTTCTCCCGGCCGGGTGAGCCTGGGCATTTTACCTTTTTGAATCTGTTTTGTTTTCAGTAAGAGGGGAATAATAACCTACTCCACAGGATTGTTGAAAAAATAAAATTAAAATCCAAGGAGAGTTCAGAAAGTTTGTGGCAGAATGGACTTAAAGTATGAATTTAAGGGGCTGGTAGGTGGCATGGTGGTT
>NW_006207485.1:0-358 GCF_000334495.1 Tupaia belangeri chinensis
ATTTTTCCTGTTACTTTTAGGGTACACAACTTTACCAGAGGTTAAGAGAGAGAGAGAGATACACTCCCCATTTGAACATGGTAATGCTTCAATCCTTTCTCCATTTCTCCATTCCGTCAGGATTTTGGGAATGCACACACACACATATACATATTGTGTTTTTTAATCCACCAGCAATAGGATTCCAACCATGGTCAGACATGTGGACTCCTGATCTCTTAACCATTAGATTATGAAGCTGAAATGTCAAATTTATTTTATTAAAGACTGGATATTTTTCTATTTTTTTTGAGAGATTTTTCACTGTAGGGCGCGTGCACTCGCCAGACAGACAGAGAGAGACATAGAGACAGCAAGC
>NW_006207485.1:375-1373 GCF_000334495.1 Tupaia belangeri chinensis
ATGGTCACGCCGCAATCCCTTCTCCTCCATTCTCCTCTTGGGATCTTGGGCATGCATGCACACGCACCCAGTGTGAGTTTTAAGCCACCGGGTCCGGGACGCAAACCACGGTCGACTACGTGGGAATCCAGCGACATATTCATTACGCTAACTTCTGGTTCCCAGTGTCAATATTTCTAGTAGTACTAGAACCACTTTTTAAAAAGTTTTACTAAGGAATAATTACACACCATAACATTTACCTGTTTTGGGGGGAGGTGAAGAGAGGTTTTTACTACGTGCCATTTGTGCACACCAGAGATACAGAGAGAGAGTAATTACCTCCCAGGGCAATGGCCATGCTGCAATCCCTTCTCCTCCACCCTCCTCTCAAGACATTGGGCGCGAGCCATGTGGGAATCTGTGCCATAACTACCACAGTACCTGCTGACCCCAATGTTTAGATTATTAAAAGCTACTTCCTATGATGCTCTAGAAAGAAGATACATTTATTAAATCTGAATATAATCAATGGTCTGGGGTTTCTGACCCACTTCATTTTAAACAAGTGAGATAAATCCTTAACTACAACAACAACAACAACAGACTACAGTGCTGCATCATCATTTAAACAGTATGTCTGAATGTAATGGAAAGAATCAGCACTGCTGTTTTAAGGTGCCCTCCCAGCAGTGGCAGACCTATATTTTGCATTTCTACACATACTCTACTATTCAGCTTTTTCATAAAAGTCTTTGAAACTTTTCTAGTTGTTTTTATCAGGCAATAAAAAATAGATGTGTGAAGGAAAAATAATTTTTTTCTCAATTTGACTTAAATTTAAATTGAGCACAGGCTCAATTGGGCTATACCATACTAATAATTTTTGCCTCCTCAGAGAAATTGACATCAGTTGGGGTAGGGTGGGAGCCATACCAGGTTCTGCTTTGTAGGTTTTCCTAGAGCTGTCAGCGACAATTTAGTTTGACCTTTATGGAGAGTGAGATGGGAGAGTTAGA
>NW_006207486.1:0-1040 GCF_000334495.1 Tupaia belangeri chinensis
CCAAAGGCTAGTGGGAAAGGATCAGACGGTGAGTGACAGTACCAGGTTGGCCGGGTCTGCAGCCTCAGTCCTCCTGGTGTCCGGAACTGCTGGCCGGCTCGATCTGGCTTGCAGGTGGGGTGGGGTGGGGGTTCGCCTTAAAGTCCCAGGCAACCAATCTGGGGTCCAAGGAGGAAGAACGGTGGGGATACGAGGAGGTTCGGAAGGGTCGGGCCTGCAGCCTCAGTCCGCCTGGTGTCCGGAACTGCTGGCCTAGTGTAACATTTTTTAATGTTTTTTTGTGTGTGTGTGGTTCACAATATTTGCATTTGACTTTTAATGTACCTTCGAACATTTACATTACACCAGTTTGTGTACAAAAACTCTGTAATAGTGTACTTGCACTTTTCTTACCATGTCAGCATGCATTTTACATTGTACATATTATAATCCTAACACATGACTTCTTTCACTTTCCTATCCATCAACACTCAGGGTTAACCAATGACTTGAGACCTATAATCATACATTACATTGTAAGCATGGGTCATCCATATAGCCCATAGGCATATGTTGCTTCAAATGGACACTGCCTTATTTCCAAAAAAGAATTATTTATCTAATTTTATAACACATGACTTCTTTCACTTTCCTATCCATCAACACTCAGGGTTAACCAATGACTTGAGACCTATAATCATACATTACATTGTAAGCATGGGTCATCCATATAGCCCATAGGCATATGTTGCTTCAAATGGACACTGCCTTATTTCCAAAAAAGAATTATTTATCTAATTTTATTTATTATCATTTTATTTTGCTCTAGGGCACTCACACTTATTGTGGGGGGAGTGAGAAAGCAAAGCCTCTAAGTCTGAGGCTTAAACTGTGGTCAGCCATGTGGGAGTTCAGTACATTTACCATCTTACTACCTGCTGGCCCCAGCCAATGCCTTTTTTAAAGTTTGAAAAAAAGAGCAAAATAAGTGGGTCTCCACTTATTTTTTATTTCCAATATTCTTGTTTTCATCTTACTAGATCTTTATCTGTTATAACATT
>NW_006207487.1:0-838 GCF_000334495.1 Tupaia belangeri chinensis
CCAGAGAGAGGCAGAGAGAAAGGGAAAGTGATAGAGCAACCTGCCAGGTTCAGGACTTAAACTATGTTTAGCCCTGTGGGAGTCAAACGCCTTAACCACACTACTTGCTGGCCCCTATTGTCTCCATTTTAAAATACAGAAAACTGAATCCCATGAAAAGAGAAAGCTACACTGTATATATGAGGTAGTAATGTCAGGGATTGATTCCCCCCCTCCCCCCCGCCAATCATTTTGTATGTAAATACTTCCCCCTGATAACATGTGTTTAAGAGAGACAAGGTATCCAAGGGTGGGAGGAAGAGTGGCCAGGGATTCACAACTAGAAAGTGAGAAAGTACTGTGGAGATCAAGACCAAGTTCTTTGTTTATATAAAACAGAGTCACTGAAAGGCATTTACAGCATCAGAGAAGATACAGGAATTTTAACTTGGCAGGACATGTAACAGGAAAAACAAAACCAAAAACCACAGAGACGGTTGTTGAACCAGATCACATCTCCTACTCTTCCAATCTTCCCCTACTTTTCACACCATCCCCTCATTTTACCTCTCCAGTTTAGCATTAACCTTGATAAATCAGGATGAGTATTATGGTGGCAGCAGATGCCTGGTGGTTAAAGACACTGCACTCCCAGATGGCTGAGCATGGTTCAAATCCAGTACCTGGCAGCTTGCTTTCTCACTTTCTATCTCTCTCTCTGTTTCTCTAGTCAAATTAAAAAAAAAATAATAATAGCTCTTTACTGTGTCTACTATGAGAATAAAGACTACTTTCAGCAATCAGAACTTTGACATTCCTGAGAATGTCGACATCACCCTATAGGGATGCACAGTTATTG
>NW_006207488.1:0-1263 GCF_000334495.1 Tupaia belangeri chinensis
CGGGCAGGCTGGCCCTGGCCCCAGCGACGCCCACACAGGACCCGGGGCGGACACGCGAGTCACATACGCCGCTGCCGGCCAGGCCCAAGTTCCCTTCGTTTCTCCGGACCTGTCATCTTACCCCCCAAGACCGAAGTCAGAGCCTCTGGCGCGGTGGGGCAACCGCATTCTGAGCTCTGCGGAGTCGGGGCTCCCTTGGGGCGTGTTTTCTCCAAGCGCGCCGCGAAAGCAGGGGAAGCGGGCGGGCTGGGCGGGGCCCGGGGGGCCTAAAAATTATTTTAAAAAATTCTTTCTGGGGAACCAGTAGTTAGCGTAATGGCTATGTCGCTGGACTCCCACGTAGTCTACCGTGGTTCGCGTCCCGGACCCGGTGGCTTAAAACTCACGCCGGACACGTGTGCGTGCGTGCCCAAGATCCCGAGAGGAGAATGGAGAAGGGACTGTGGCGTGACCATCCCCCTTGGGGGGTGATTTCTCCCTTTCTGTCTTTATGTCTCTGTCTATATGGCGAGCGCACACGCCTGATAGTGAAAATCTCTCCAAAAAAAAAAAAATTCTTTCTGGGGGCCAGATTGTTGAGTAGTGGAAATGGTCCTGGACTCCCACGTGGCCTACTTTGGTTCAAGTCTTGTACCTGGCAGCTTGAAAATCATGCTAGACACATGTGCATGTATGCCCAAAATCCCAGGAGAAAAATAAAGAAGGGATTGCAGAGTCCCAGAGTCCCATCCCCCAGAGAAGGGGGTATCATTTCTCACATTCCCTCTATAAGGGTTTTATAAAACTCTCTGAGCTCCATTTGGCCTTACTGCAGGCTTCACAAGAAACCAAGGTCAAATTTCTGCATAATTGATTTTTTTTGTAAGATAACCAATGTAAAAGTATTTATTTGTACATTTTATTTGGTTAAAAGGTAAATAGCTATTGTTTAGTTAAAGGTTGTCAGAAAGAAGCTTAAATAATTAGAAATATAAATTATTTGATGACCAAAATGATTTTAAAAGTTTAATATTACAAAATAGCTATTTTATGTACATATATCTAAACATAAGAATGGACATATCAACACTGCATGAAAATGTCAAAAAAGGAAAAAAACACAATTTTTTATCAAGTGTTCCAGCTTCTTGATCCTGGTTACATTTGTTTTCACTTGTCAGAAAAACCAGAATTCATCAATTTACCTCATCTTCTCATTTTCCCGTTTAAGCTTAGTTCTTTTAAATTGAGTAGAGTGCACCTTCTTCTTCTGCTTGGGAGCTC
>NW_006207489.1:0-2650 GCF_000334495.1 Tupaia belangeri chinensis
GTTATTAACCAGGTTCCTGTAATCTGAGAAGGAATTAGAGTGTTTGGTTTCTTCTTCTTTTTTTTTGGAGAGGTTTTTGCTATAGGGTGCGTGTGCTCGCCAGACACACAGCTCCTCTCGGGATCTTGGGCAAGCCTGCACAAGCGCCCGGCGTGAGTTTAAGCCACCGGATCCAGGACTCGAATTGCGGTCAACTACGTGGGAGTCCAGTGACATAGCCATTACGCTAACTGCTGGTCCCATATTCTTGAAACTGTTTAGGAAATTAAATAGTTTTGAGAATTGACCTTTATTTGAATATTAATCATATCTTCTTTATCCATAGGTATATTTCTTACTTTGTACAAAATGTAGTTTCAATCCTTTTATGAATAAGTTTTTTTTCTTTTCCTTCAGATTGAGAGGGTCTGTTCCTTGATTATTTTCTGAAAAGTCTGATGGTGTTTGTCTCTAGTTATGTTTTCTGTAAATGGTCTATTTTTGATTCTCTCCAAATATATGTAAAAATATCTTAAATCAGAAGCCAGAAGATACCAAAACTGCTGCTGCTGTCTTAGGAGCTGTCTTGAGCATCATCTATTCCTGACTTTAACCCAAATATTTGGTTCTAGCTCATCCTGTAATTGGCAAAATTATTCTTATATCATAGTCATGGTTCCAATACATTTTTATAAAATAAATTGCTTATTTTACTCTTCTTACACACTTGCATTTTTCACCTTGAGTGAGTTGAAGTTTGAGCACCACAGGAATGGCCTATTAACTTCTGTTCTTTGGAAGATAAATCTAATCTAGAAAGGAAAGGCAATTATTTAACCTGAGAGATATCTGTCAACCTACAGTTCTTGCAATATATAGCTATACCTTAAAATTTTAAGTGTTTTGGGACCAGACAGTGACTCATCAGTAAAATACAATGCTCTGTATTGAGACAGTCCACATGGGAGGGTCCTCACTGAGGGTGCTGGACATGTGTGCTTGCTTACCTGTGTACTGCAACTGGCTTAAGTCTGGGATTGGATAAAGCACCAGGCATCTACTGGGTATGCACTCCCTCCATTTCTGTCTCTTTTGCTCATAAAAGTATATATATATATATTTTTTTTTTTTGAGAGGTTTTTGCTTGGGCGCGTACTATATTTGTCTCCTTAACAGAAGGACACTTTTGAGGGGCCAGCAGCTGGTGTGGAGATTAAGAGTCCCACATGGTCAATTATGCAGTTCAAGTCCAGACCTGGCAACTGGAAAAAAATCATGCCAGGTGCATGTGCATGTGTACCCAAAATCCTGAGAAGAGAGTGGAGGGGAACGGACTACAGTGTGGCCATCTCCCTATGGGTTGATTTCTAACTTTTCCTCTCTCTGTCTTTGTCTCTCCCTGACAACTGCTCGTACTCTACAGAAATAAAATAAGGAACCTGTTGAAATTGATTTCAAGTTTTCAGTGGAAAAGATTTTTACTAATAGTGATCCAGGTAGATTTGGAGGTGAGAAAGTTCCTAAGAGATTAAGTGGATAGGAAAGTTAAAGTTTGAGGAAACATGAGAAGGGAACGAAGATAGTAAAAGCGGTAATTTTTTTTTTTTTTGAAATTCTGGTGAGAAAGACCTGTGATTTGTGTTTTAGGAACTTTTGCTGGTCTTGTCAAAATTTGTGAAAAGGAATGAATAATCAAGAAAGTTCAGCCTCTTGTTGTAGAGGAGCTTGGTTTCCTATAATCCACTGCATCTGAGAATTTTATTGTTCATAGACACCTTATGGCTCTCAAAATTTTAAGATAGAATTGATCAGACTTTTCAAATTGTGGGGCAGGATGTTGATAAAGTGCATATGTACGTCAGCTGCTCTCTAGAATGGGCTTCCAGCAAGTATTTAGAGTTCAGGAAGCAGAGAAAGATTCTAGTCAGCAAAGTGCTGTCTGAGTCAGCTTTCATATTTTAGATGTTGACAAAAGCTGAAGTAGAGGCTATGTATGTATTTGTTTTTATCAGATTAGAATGGTCCATTATTAATTATTATAATGAAAATGTATGGTCATAAAGAGATTTCAAATAAAAAAAAGATTACTTTAAAGTTTAATGTATATATTAATAGAACACATAATCTACACCAAGAAATGATCAAAAAAAAATAGAAAGCCTGAGTAGACAAATAGACAATAATAATCAATGGAATTGCATAAATAATAATCTCCCAGTAGAAAGCCCAAGTTCTGTTGGAAAGAAATCCCTTGTTCTTGTATTAGAAACAATACAATTAAAATGTCAATATTACCAAAATTAATTTTTACAGATTCAATGCAATTTATATCTGGCAACATAATTTACAGAACTGGAAAACATAATCATGACAGGTGTCTAGAATCATAAAAGGTCCTATATCAACAAAGGAATACTGTGCAATAAATAAATAAATAAAGTTGGAGCCATTTCATTACTTGACTTTGAAATATATTACAAGGTGTAATAATCAAAATAGCATGATATTGAAAAAAAAAAAGCAGTCACACAGAACAATGCAACTGAATAAAAAATTCAGAAATCAACCCCCAAACATAAGCCAATTGATGTTTGACAAAGGGCATAAAAATTATTTATTTCTTGCCATTAATGAAAATACACTCAGATTAAAGATTAAAATGTAAGTCTCT
>NW_006207490.1:0-999 GCF_000334495.1 Tupaia belangeri chinensis
AAATAAATTTAAAGAGAAAAAATAAAAATAAAAAAGCTCTGGAGGAGGAATGACCAGTAGCCGTGGCCTTTCCAGGGAGCATCACACAGCCCCTCCTCTCTCACTGAACACTGGCCGCTTAGGCCTCAATAACAAAGCACATTTTCTGCTGCGGGAGGGTGGGGCGGCACAGCATAATTCTCTGTGAGACTGATCCACACAGATGGCACTCGGTTCAGGTCTGAAGCGTCTCAGAACAAGCCGGGCACACGCATGCCCATGATGGAGGCTGGGTGAGGCTTAAAGTGGATCACAGCTTCGACCCCCTGCTGGGGTGCCTCTCTCTCTCTCTCGGAGTGTCTCTGTCTCTCTATCTCTCACTTGTATGGGAGAAAAGAAACTCCTTTTGACCAGAGGAAATGTGCATGCATATGAGAGAGAAAAATGGGGTTGGAGGAAGCACTCCTCAGGGGGCCATGGTCATGCCCCAATCCTTCTTTCCCTCCATTCTCCATCCCATCAGGATCCTGGGTACGTGTCTGGCATGTTGTTCAGGCTGCTGGCGCTCAGACTCAAATTGCAGTAGGCCATGTGGGATCAGCTCACTCAGAACAGCATTTAACCTCTATGCTATGTGGCAGGGCTAAGAAATAAATTAAAAAAAAAAAAAAAAAACCCGGCCCGGCACGAGTTAGGGGCGCTGGATTTCCACATGGCCGACCATGGTTCAAGTCTTAGACCTGGTGGCTTGCTTTCTCACTTTCCCTCTCTCTCTCTCCCTCTCTCTCTGTGTCTTTCTGGTCAAATTAAAAGAAATAAATAAAACTAATGAATAAATAAAATTAAATAATTCTAAAAAAAAAACAAAAAAACCCTGACACTGAGGCCAGTAGGTGGCACGGTGGTTAAGGTGGTTGGATCCCACATGATCCACTGCACAATTCAAGTTCTGGACTTGGTAGTTTGGTAAACACCCAGGTGTGTATGCTCGTGTGACCAAAATCCTGAGAGGAGAATGGA
>NW_006207491.1:0-1863 GCF_000334495.1 Tupaia belangeri chinensis
CTTGCAGGGAGCAGATTCTCCTGGCAAATCACGTGAAATTTCCATACCAGTCCTTATCAGCTCTGCCCACAAATCCCTATTTCCTCTCTCTTTCCTTCCCTAAACTAGGGTCTTCTTCTCATTGGATATGCAGAAGTATAACATCAGTCCTCAGCATCTAATCACTTAAAGCTTTTGGAGACCACAAGATTGCAATGAGTTGGGAACCCTGTAGGTTCTTGGGGAAGATTTTCCTTTTTGAAAGGAACGATGCTCAAGACACACTGAAAACGCACACCAGGAATGATGCCAGGAGTTGGTGCCACATACATACATACATACATACATATGTACGTACATATGACTTTCCTGACATCATTACAGTGGAGAGGGCCTCAGCATTTACCTTGTCCTATTCTGGGTCCTCAGGAGGGATCATGCAGCTGCTCTTCTTGGGAAATGTACAATGTCTTGAATTTCCTACGATTAAAAATTGTCTGGAATTTAATATGACTTGCACATTTTTGGCAGCAAAATAAAAATTCTTGCATGCTTTCTTTTGCTATCTTACTCCCATTCCTACTTTCAGGTCCTTCAGTAGAGGCAGAGGGTTTATCAGATGCTACAGAAGAACCCTGAGGACAAGAGAGAAGTCCATGACTTGACCATGAGGAAGACACTATGGAACCCTCTTTGGGGGCTTACACAACAAATCAACCATTGGGGAACAGTTAAAGGTAAACTAGTGGAAATCAACAGTTAAATAGTGTTTTGTTTTGTTTTGTTTATGTGTGTGTGTTTTTTTTTTAATCTCATGTAAGGTAAAGGACAATGTAAGCACAGGTTAAAAATCAAATCAAATCAGCCTCAGAAAGAAAGAATATCAATCAATCCTTGACAAGAACAGCACCAGTCCTTTTCTTCAAGCCACAGTGTACTTTTTATATCTTTATCTATAATATGCCTGCAATATCAGATCAGGTATTATATAAATGTTTATGGACAGAAAGGACTTATAAGACTAATAATGATAGTAATCACAAATGCATGCTTGTTATTTAACTGAAATTTTTGGTATACACTTACAATATAAAAAGTGGAATCTCATAGAAATTTAATTTACTACTATGTACCATAGTTCATACAAAAAGATAAAAATAGGCAAAGATAACAAAGGAATATCCCAAAATTCTAAATAAATTTCTATTTTTTCTCTGAAGAAATGTAGACTGATT
Source organism: Tupaia belangeri chinensis (assembly GCF_000334495.1). Lineage (NCBI taxonomy): Eukaryota > Metazoa > Chordata > Mammalia > Scandentia > Tupaiidae > Tupaia > Tupaia belangeri. Next base: position 1,215 of record NW_006207491.1, read on the forward strand.
CTACAGGAAGTCCATATTTTTAAGGTGAAAGTTTGCTTTATTTGATAACTTCGTCATATTGGAGCACTGGCCAGAATTCAATACTGATACAAATATAAATTTCTTAAGAGGTCAAATTATGTATCAGGCAAATTTTTTGAATTTCTTAAAGGGCAGAATTTTTTTTTTTTTTGAGAGGTTTTCGCTATAGGGCGCGTGCGCTCGCCAGACAGACAGATAGAGACATAGAGACAGAAAGTGAGAAATCACCCCCCAGGGGGGATGGTCACGCCGTGATCCCCTGTCCTCCATTCTCCTCTCGGGATCTTGGGCACGCACGCACACGCGCCTGGCGTGAGTTTTAAGCCACCGGGTCTGGGACGTGAAGCGACATAGCCATTACGCTAACTGCTGGTTCCCAAGGGCAGAATTTTTAAACCATATAAAACAATTAGAAACAATTTACCACAACATACATAAAATAAGCCACAGTTCAGATTTAGGCTGAATAACCACACCATGTAAATTATTCCAAATAGTTTTTGTTAATATTTAGAACAATGCACATACTTTCAATAACTTAAAGTGACTATCTATTACTCCCGTTTCTTAATCATCCCTGGAAGTATAACTGTCTTGTACTAGATTTAAATAATCAATCCAAATATTT
>NW_006207492.1:0-1030 GCF_000334495.1 Tupaia belangeri chinensis
CCATTACGCTAACTGCTGGTTCCTGTGGTTTTTACTTTGATGTCCCCTAAAAATGTATGGGCTGGGACTTGATTTATTAACGAGGTGTTAAGTGAAAACTTAATTCCTTCATAGTGTCAGGGGAAGGTTTTTGAAAATAATAATGTCCTTAGAATGGGTCCCTACGATTTTGTGTTTTAGCAACTGTATAAGCACAGAGCATGAGATCAGAATTACAAGCAGAAACAGAGACAGCCACTCTGCTCAAGATCCTATCCTCCACCATATTGTACAGCCTTCCCAGAGGTAGGACCCGGTACCTTGGACCTCTGAATTGTGAGCTGAATAAGCCTCTATTTCTTTATCAATCACCCAGTTTCAGGTATTTATGTTGTCAATGCAGTAAGAAATACCCCACTAGCACTGAACATTTTTAGCTCTGAAATAATAAAAGGTTTAATAATGCTAATTAGAAATAAGGAGTAAGGTATGGAAAGAGAAAAATATGTTTCAGAAGATAATTACAGTGCACTTATTACTAGATTTTAGCTTTGTTCATATCTGTTTTTTGAGTTTTTAGTATCTACCTACTGTTTGAACAGAACTTTAACCTTTATCCTGGCTTTAAGTCGTAAGCAAATTTTTCTTAACATTTAAAAATTTTGATTTATTAAAGCTAAAACTGCTTTTCTTGAAAACAAATGCATACAACAAACAATAAAACATATCTACTTAGTGACGGCAGTAAGCTATATAGCCTCAGTTAGGTGCTACTTCATAGTATGTTCACTCTACTCACTAGTTTATGCCTAAAGTCAGGCATGTTTTCACGGATATGTTTAAAGCAGCTGCGCTTGCTATTGAAAGTATTTAGATTAATTAAGATCTTTTTTAAATCAATAAAATGTGAAAAAAAATAAAAAAAAAAAGAAACAAAAAGAAAAGCAGCTGTGGATACCTGAGACAGTGTGGGAGAAGAATGGGAAATTGCAGAGGGTAGCAGACTGAGAGAGGCGGGGTTCAAGGGGGGAAAAAGAGAAGTAAAATATAT
>NW_006207493.1:0-1141 GCF_000334495.1 Tupaia belangeri chinensis
AATTTGACCAGAGACGGAAAGGGACAGAGAGAAAGAAAGAGAGAAAGAAAACCGCCAGGTCCAGGACTGAATCCCTTCTCCATCCTCTCCTAGAATTTTGGGCATGTGTGTACATGAGTACAGCATGATTTTCAAGCCACCAAATCAACCGTGGTCTGCCATGTGGGAGTCCAGTGCCATACCTACTATGGCACCTGCTGGCCCTGAGATTTGTATGTTTTTAAATTGAAATTATTATAACAACAACAAAAAAAAAACAAACAACTTGGTATAAAAAAACATTTAAAATAGTATAGAAAGTTATGAACAAAAAAAATGTTTCCATCTAATTCTTCAGAATAACTACTTTCTAGTTCCTTTGCATATACAGGTGTCTTTGTGACATTTATGTTTCTTTTTTTTCTTTTTCTGAATGGTGTTTACGATTTTTTCATGTTATTTTTTTCACATTTTACTGATTCACGAAAGATCTTAATTAAACTAAATACTTTCAATAGTAAGTGCAGTTGATGTAAATGTATCTATGAACCCATCTCTGACTGTAGGCATAAAACCCAGTGAGTAGAATGAACATACTATAAAATGGCACCTAGCTGAGGCTATATAGCTTATTGCTGTCATAAGTAGGTATGTTTTTTATGTATTTTTTTTTATGTTTTTTTTTTAATTTCAAAAAGAACAGTTTTAGCATCAATAAATCAAAATCAAAATCAAAAAATGAGAGAGACAGAAAGCGAGAAATCACCCCCCTGGGGGGATGGCCACGCCGCAATCCCTTCTCCTCCATTCTCTTCTCGGGATCTTGGGCATGCACGCCGTGAATTTTAAGCCACTGGGTCCAGGACTTGAACCACATTCGACTACATGCAAGTCCAGCGATGTAACCATTACACCATCTGCTGGTCCCATTTTCTTAGACTTTTGATAATTTTCTCTAGGTCAGTGGGTTTGTCTTCTACATTCGAGGTTTAATCTTCTGCGTGATCTAATCTGCTTTTAATACTTTCAAGGGAGGTTTAGATTTCCTGTATTATAGTCTTCATCTCTAACGATTCCATTTGATTCTTTTTTTATGGTGTCTATTCCTTTTTTCAAATTGTGAAAAGGGTTGCTCATCCCCTAGAACTCATTGTCTCTTTTT
>NW_006207494.1:0-4677 GCF_000334495.1 Tupaia belangeri chinensis
GAGACTGGAGAAGGAATTGCAGCATGGCCACGTCCACTAGGTGATGATTTCCCACTTTCTTTCTCTCCAGTGAGCACATGTATCCTATGGAAAAAAAAAAAAAAAGTAAACCCCAAGTACAAAAAGAAAACATGGATGAGTGACTTTCACAGTTATGCTGAAGAATATTTTTAAACTGGGTCTGAAAAATCCACAGGGAATTGAAGAAAATATATTAATGTGTGACTGAATTTCAGTAATAAGAGAAGTTTTTCACTGTTGAGGAAAGGAATTACAAATCAAGACCACAGAAATGATGCTGAATTAGAACTCAGAAACATTAAGTATGAGCACACAGCCTTCCGTACCCACGCCAACAGATACAGAAGCAGAGACAGCTGTGTGTGCCTCAGTGTGAGTGACTCTACGTGTAATTTCAGTGACTCTACATGTGCTTTCTGTTTATTGGAAAGGCCCAGAAGTAATGAGGGCATCTAAAAGCTAGATCTTGGCTTCTCACACATTTCTCCAATAAATAAACCTTTTAGAGAAGTCACTGAGTCTAGTGCTAGGGCAGGGAAAATATTAGAAAAGCATCATGCTGGGAGAAGAAAGTGTATGAGGAAAGTGGGGCCTGTCAATAGAGTACAGATGATAGCCTGAAAAGGCTCCAAATGATCGAAACTTGCACAATATAAGAATAAAATACAGAATTACCATACTGGTTTATAACTCATAGAAGAAAATTTATACTTCCAAGTGTCTACTGATAAAAATAAAGAATTGAAGAAATAAAGAAGAACAAACAAAGAAGAAACAGTTCTTTCTTAACAAAGAATTCCAATTATTAATTTAGACCAGTGAAAGGAACTTAAAACAATCATCATTATAATTCCAATTAATAATGTCAACCAGATAAAGTAATTTAAAAGAATTATCATTAGTCATATTCTAAACTAATAATGTAGACCAGTGAAAATAATTTAAAACAATTTCATCAGACATACACCAAACTAATAATTTTCACAGTCAAAATTCACTGATGGATTCTGAAATCTCTATGCAAAGTTTAAAGAGATACAGATTATTAGTACAGTCTCAAAGTTTCTCCCCCAACACTTAACAGAACTAGCAGTAAGACATGCTGACATCAAGTATACCTAATATGATGCTTTGAAAAAATATAAAACCACTTCTGCGGTAATAATCTCCTCAGGAGAAAACATTGCAAATACTCAAACTAAGAGACACTCTATAAAATTATTAATAGTACTCATAGAAGGTTAAAGCTCATGAATAGTGAGCAAAGAACAAGGGACTGTCATGGCTTAGAGATGACAAAGGACCCTTCACAAATGAATGCAATGAAAGGTGTCCTATACTTGATCCTAGCATAGAAAAAGGATGTTGGGGAAACCTTGGAAATTTCACTACAGTTTGTAGTCAAGTTAGTATGCTATGAGGGTCAATATCCTGATTTTTATAATTTTACCATGAATTATAGCCATTTTTTCTCATTAGGACAGAGCTACCTGGCCACTCTGGTATTGGAACTCCAGTTTAGCTGGTGCTCTCAAAACAATGGCTATACTCATTTTTGTTTATCAATTTAGCAACTGATAAACAGCAAGAATGGTTGTTTCTATGCATTGACTATTGTGAATGATTCTGCTGTAAACATTCACAAGCAATTATCTATATAGACATGGCTTGTCTGTTTTGTCTAAATTCATAGGAGTAGAAATGCCAGGGCATCTGGTAAATTATTTTTAACTACTTCACAAACTGCCAAACTGTTTTCCAAAGTAAGTTACATTTCCATTAACAATATGTGTGATACTAATTTCCCTAAATCCAGTAATACTCATTCTATTTGTATTTTGTTAATCATACCCATTCTAGTGGGTGTAAAAATGGCAAATATAAACTTAGTTCACTGAAATATCATGTATACAAGTATATTATATATTACATTATGTCTGTCTATAATATATTTACTGATGCAAATGACATTGTATATTGCTATATCCAACAATGGAGTGGGCTCTATGATGAAACAGAATTACTCCTTTATTAAACAGGTTCATGCAGAAGGTTCACAGATTTTTGTCAAGAGCATGATATTGCACTGAATAAATTATTAGATAGGCAGACATGCAAGGTCCTATACTGTGCGCCCACTATATTCTAAGGAAAACAATAGCTACATAAAATAGAGCAGCAATGATGAAATTCCCATGTTAAATTCGAAGATCAGGGAAGCAGAAAAATCAAGAATTGTGTTGGCATCTTTCAGCGAGTGACCAATTGACCAAGGATTTAAACTTAAGTTTATAGGAATCCAAATAAAGTTGGTCCCTCATTATTTTTAATGCTCTATTGCAAAACCTTTAGTGGGAAACTCAAAAAGGTGTTATTTTTACCCACTGTTTCCCTTAGAGAGACATGACAGATACACAGAGATCATTAAAGCTGTCTAATGAAGCACATGCATAGGAATTTACTGACAATTAGTAACAATTAGTAACTATGTTGTCATAAATACCATTAGATTTTAGGAATTAACAAATTAATGTTAGAGAAAACCACATACTTCTGGATAAATACTGAGTCAAGCAAGAAATTTTTTAAAAAATGTAAATGTTTGAATCAAATGAAAATGATAAAACTATGTATAAAAACCTATAGAATATATGAAACCAGTATTTTGAGGGAAAATTTTAGCATAAGTGCCTAAATGAAAAAAAAAATATAGAAAGATTTCAAGTAAACAACCTAGCAATGCAGGCCAAAGAACAAAACAAGCAGAAACAAAGTAAACCTAAAGTGTACAGAAGATAGGCAGTGAGGAATAGTAAAGAAGAAAAATACAATACCTGGCTCCTGCAATCCCAGAGAAAGAAGGAGCAACAGGCAGGCCCAAGCCAAGCCACTTGGCTTGAGCTCATCAACAGGGACCCCTGCTCAGCCTGCTATTGGGGAAGAGGGAATCTTGAGCCTTCAAGAACCAATATCTGGTTCCTGCAATCCCAGAGAAAGAAGGAGCAACAGGCAGGCCCAAGCCAAGCCACTTGGCTTGAGCTCATCAACAGGGACCCCTGCTCAGCCTGCTATTGGGGAAGAGGGAATCTTGAGCCTTCAAGAACCAATATCTGGTTCCTGCAATCCCAGAGAAAGAAGGAGCAACAGGCAGGCCCAAGCCAAGCCACTCAGCTTGAGATCCATAATCAGGAGGGCCCACTCAGCCTACTGTGGGGGAAGAGGGGCTTTACATCCTCCAAGCAAGTGTACCATGTAAAGAAGTCCACCACCTCACATTCTATGTCAGCACAGCCTCCCTCCACATTGGGAGCAGTTAGGTTTGGGTATGCAAGGACCAAACACCTGAAAATAAAAAGTCTTTCCCCATAACTTCCTTAGCAGTAAAAGGAGAGAAACTCCACTCTGAATATCTATACCCTAAGCCCCTATGGTGGATTCCTCACTCCCACCCACAGCAGAGAAAGGAAATGGGCACATATGGTAAAGAAGTGCAGGAGCACACAGCTATAGAAACATACTCCAAAGAGGTAGGAATAAGTCAGTACACCACCAGATGACTAAAAATCAAAGCAGAGCCCAAAGAAATAGGAGATGATCAGGAAATACCACCCCTCAGAGGATTATCACTTCTCACCAACAATGGATAAAATACAAGGGATGACAGAAATATCAAAAAAGAATTTGGATTATTCATTGTAACAAGACTCAAGAAGATGTAAGAAAAAGCAAAGAACCAATTTCAGGAGATGAGTAAACCTTTCCATCACATGAAGGAGGAGCTCCATAAAGAGACAGACATACAGAATGAGATTCTGGAGATAAGAGTATGTTGTAGGAGATCCAAACTTCCCTTGAAAGCATCAACAGCAGGTTAGACAAGGTGGAAGGAAGAATTTTTGACTTTAAAGACAAAACCTCTGATGTAGTCCATGCAACTTTTGAAAAGAATACAAGAACCATGAAAAAGGGCAATATACAGGAAACCCTAGACACCATTAAGCAGTCAAATGTCTACATAATAGGTATTCTAGAAGGTGAAGAGACAAGTAATGGCATAGGAAATATCTTTCATAATATTTTAACTGAAAACTTTCCAAATTTAGAGAGGCATGCAGACATCCAAATCTGGTGATACAAAGGACGTTAAATAGATATTAGTTAGTAAGATCCTCTCCAAGGCATATCATAGTCAAATTGGTAAAAATCAAAGACAAAGACAAAATTCTAAAAATGGCAAGAGAGAAACATCAAATTACTTACAAAGTTTACCCCATTACACAAACATCTCTTAGCTGAAACAATGTAGGCAAGGAAAGAAATGGAAGGCATATTTAAAATTCTGAAAGAAAAATGATTTCGCCTAAGAGTACTACACCTAGCAAGATTATCTTTCAAATGCAAAGAAGAAATAAAATAATTCCCAGATAAACAAATGCTGAAAGAATTCCCAAGATGAAACCAGCTGTTCAGGAAATACTTAACTGCAAATTATACCAGGAAAGCTAAAGAGAGACAAATACAATGTAAGTAAGAGAACACAAAACAAATAGAAAAAAAGGTTAAGTCCACAGATTGATAATAGCATTGAATGTTGGGACTAAATGTAGATTTAACTATTTTACACACAAGCAGTTTTTCTTTCTTTTTTTTTTTTTT
>NW_006207494.1:5472-6280 GCF_000334495.1 Tupaia belangeri chinensis
GAATGGAGGAGAAGTGATTATGGTGTGGCCATCTTCGCTGGGGGGTGATTTCTTGCTTGCTGTCTCTGTGTGTTACTGGTGAGCACACACGCCCTATAGCAAAAACCTCTCAAAAAATTACCTTTGCTAATTACAGGATTATTTGTTGGCTAATTTTTTAATCGATATGTTTTTCTTTAGAACTGTACCTCACAGTAAAGAATGTCATAGACAATTCGGTACATACTTACAGAATAACAATTGGAGTGGTTTTTGAATGCTCACAACATTATATAATTTTAAATGTTGAAGGTGATAAATATGTTTATATCCTTGATTTGTTTATTTCACACCATGATCATATTATACTAAAAGGCTCAATTGAAAAAGAAGTAACAATTATAAATATATATGCGCCAACACTGAAGTACATCTTTTACAGACCATTCTGTACCCTAAAAAGACGTGTAACAATTATATATATCATAAATTATAATAAATAGAGAAAAAAGAGAAATACATGAAACATGTTTTTATAAGAAGATGAAGTTGAATACAGAATTTTTGATATTCAGAGAATAATTAATAGATGGTACAAAATACAAGACATGCATAGGCAGAGTTAGGCAAAAACATGAGAATTGAAACAGTAAGAGAAAGCAGTTTTTTAAAAAGCTTCAAGTAGTACAGCATCTAATCAAGTTTAGGAGATAAAAAAAAGTATAAAAGATAACTTTCAAATTTTGAGTCTGATTCAGTGGAAAAGATCAACAAGTAAGCCATAGACCTATCATTTCTAAAAGTTTGAGACAAAGCATTATAGAAAGTG
>NW_006207495.1:0-1291 GCF_000334495.1 Tupaia belangeri chinensis
CAGGGTGTGATTTCTCAGTTTCCCTCACTCGGTCTCCCTCTGTTGCTCTCAGGCGAGTGCATATGGCCCATAGCACAAGCCTAAAAGAAGAAGAAAGGAAAACATGCAGAGTGTGTTGGGTACATGTCTGCCCAAAACCCCAAGAGGAAAAGGGGTTGTGGTGTGGCCACCCACCACTTCAGGAGTGATTTGTGGTTTCTCATTTTCCCTCTCTTTGTCTCTTCAATGAGTGCACATTTTTATCCTATGGTAAAAGCCTAAAAAGTAAATACGAAATTTAAAAAGACTAACACAAAAGAAGTTAATTTGCAGCTAAAGAAAGCTATAACAATCACACCTGAATAAGCAGAGGGAAAATTTCTATTCCAATTTCTTTACTGTTTAGCCCAAGTGGAATAGTGAGTCAAGGTATTTGGGTTTTATCGTATTATGAGATTCCAGTTTATCAGTCATAGTTTACAGGAGGTTTTTAACAATTAACTTGTCCTCTTATAAAGTTAAAGACTTATTCAAATCTTTTAAATAAAAGAGACAGAAGTAATTATGGACTATGAAGGAGCGACTCATTTTAGATTTCCCCCCCATTGTAAGAAACACTCAAGTGAGACACAACACAAGTAAAATTGCTCGTCAGGCAAAGCAGAACCGAGGTCCTTGTGAGAAAGAGCACATGTCAAACGAGGTCAACACTCATGCCATCTCACTACTTGAGAAGCTTGACAAGAGCCCAAGATGAGAGTTGGCTTCTCTGAGCTGAGGAGACAAAAATCACTTTGTGACTAATTAGGGATTTAGAGTCCATGACACAGATAGTAGAGAGGAGGTGGGTCTCAGAACATAGTTGGGAAGTTTCTCTTGGTTAGCTGAGATCTGACAGGCATGTGTGTACCTCTATGAAAGAATTAATAAAGAAACACTGCCAGAAGGCAAAGATAAATGCAGTTGTCAGAGTTTTATAGTTCTGGGAAATGCTTGTGGCTCATCCCTGCCATGTGAAGGTATCCTTGAAAACATATAGTTATTTAAGAGGCCAATGCCTTATCCATTAAGCAACTGGGGTTTCTAACATACAGATATTTAGTTGGAGCCACCAAAGACCAAAAGGTGGTGTCAGCAATTTAACTACCTGGTAATAAAATATGCTTTGAAGGAATCCCAAGTAATCTAGACTTTTTAAAATAAATGTGTGTAGTGTTCACCATACAACGTAATTACTGTGTTTGTGAAGAAGTTTTAAAATGTGATCCATCTTCAAAAGGGAAAGCAGGTAACAAAAATAGAACCCAAGATG
>NW_006207496.1:0-759 GCF_000334495.1 Tupaia belangeri chinensis
GATGAAATACGTACACCCCGTACACCGCACCGTGGACGTCAACGCCTCACCTTACACGTTCTGAGCTGCTCGGCTGCTCCAGCGACCCCGCCAGCACCCACACCCTGCAAGAACGGCTGGCGGCTTCAGAATGGTGCCGAGTGGAACCCTGTTGGTGGACCCCATGGCCATGGACTGCCCCCACATTGTGTTTGTTGTGCAGCAGGACTCCTCCTTGGAGCCGTGTTGTACAGGAGCAGACACTTTAACGTGTCTTTGGCTGCAGCTCCGTGAACAGAAAACGCAAAGTCCTGCCCAGAATCAGCTTCTGTTGCTCGGAGATGAGCCGCTTAGTCCTGCGAAGACAGGGGCAACCCAGCGTGGTCTTCCTGCCATCGAGGTGCTGTCTGTCCTCAGAGAACATTGCCACGCTGGTCTCTATAGCTGGCAGAGCAGACATTCAAAATGTGATACAGAGATTCCTCATGGCTCCTGCAAAGTAGCGATTTCAGGGTAAAAGAGACATGAAGATTTCCTACTGATAATTCGGCCTCCAGCAAACAAGCTAGAGTGGTTTAACATATTCCTCAATATCTACGGAATCTGCTGCACAAAGCGATCTCAACAGGACGGCAAAGAGATTCCAGAGCACCTCTTTCTGCTTGCTCCTGAACGTTCAGATTGAATTAGGAAGAAACACACCATCCATCACATGACTAGAAATCACCGCAAGGCCACAAGAAATATTGAAAAGCAAGAAAATAGCTCTCCTCCAAGGGA
>NW_006207497.1:0-973 GCF_000334495.1 Tupaia belangeri chinensis
AGTTGTACTTAATGATTGGTGAAAGTTAAATATGAATATGCTCAAGATTTGGAAACTCTAATGGAATCTTATCTTAGGGAGCCCCCTCTCATTTCTTTTTTTAGTGGTTGTTGCTCCCGGGACTGTGTCGAGAGGCAGAGAGAGAGACAGAAAGTGAGAAACCACCCCCCAGGGGAGGGTGATCATGACACAATCCTTTTCTTCCATTCTCCTCTCAAGATCTTGGGAATGCACACACAAACACCCAGAGTGAGTTTAAGCCACCGGGTCCAGGACTTGAACTGCGGTCGACTGCATGGGAGTTCAGCGACATAGCCATTATGCTAACTGCTGGTCTCCCCCTCTCATTTTTAAGATTTGTACCCAGACACCCAGCAGTTCTCATAGTGAAGATCTGAGCAAAATAATTTTCTTTTTTCTACTGGAATAGGAGACAATTTATCATTTTGAAATATGTCTAGAGAATTACCTTCATCTTAACAATTCCTGCTTCAAAGAAAATTATTTCCCAAAAACAAAACTGACTAGGATTTTCTCAGATATAAACCTCCTGAGGCAAGGGAGATATCCAGTTGCATCTCCTCTAACCTTCCTTCCTTCCTTCCTTCCTTCCTTCCTTCCTTCCTTCCTTCCTTCCTTCCTTCTTTCCTTCCTTCTTCTTCCAACTAAGGAAGGGTGAAAGCCATATACTTAAGAAACCCGTAGTCCAGGGACATAGGAATCTTGAAAAAGGTTATGTCATAGGTCACCGGACACATAGCCAGGGACATAGGAATCTGGAAAAAGGTGATATCGTAGGTCACCGGACACACTTTACTGCCACATCAATAAGGTTTCTGCATAATAACAGTAGAGTGTAGGTGAAATAATGGTATGCCTCACAAATAAAGAAATATTTAGGTGTGGATCAACAAATCAGATAATACTGACAGTGTGGAAAAGCTTCTAGAAACACATAGTCTACTGGGACTGG
>NW_006207498.1:0-1182 GCF_000334495.1 Tupaia belangeri chinensis
AGAAATGGGCACCAGGGGTTGTCATCTAGGTTACAGGGAAGATGACAGGGTACTGCCCCAGGAAGTCCATAATCCTGGAGAACATTGTCTAGTCACCTGGCTGCTATCATGAGTTTGCTTGGATCTTGTAAACCACTGGCTGATGCCAGGCACCCTAGGTCAGTCATACTGATCCCCTGAGACTCAGAATCCTTCTATTCCTCAGGAGGTTACCTTATCAGGACCACATCCAAGTTTTGCAGAACCCCTGTCCCACAGGCTTTACTGACTCCACATCCATGCTCAAATTGACCCCACCAAATTTAGTTTGCCTCTTGCTCCTCCTTACACCCTCCCCAAGACTACTTCTGAATTTTTTCGGTTACCCTGAGCCCTCCTAGTGCAGCCACTTAGGCTTTGCTTGGACCCACAAGACTTGTCTCACTCCCGATCCATGTGGGCTAACTCCCCTGAAGCCTGTTTAGGCTTAGTTGGGCTCATTGGCCTTTGAGCATTGCAAGGCACCTCAACTAACCCTGTTCCACTTAGGGCCTTATGTTCTGCCATCCTTCTGCTGAGCCCTGTCTACATCCTGACATAGGAGGCTTCCCTACTCAAGTCCAGATGAGTTGTACTGGTCTCAAGGGGAGCTTAACCTAAGCTTAGTTAGGGTACACTTGGAAGCTGTTCTGTGCTGCTAACCTCTGGGCTTTATAAACTTTCCTGCCCACACCTTACTGGGTCCCCATTGGCCTCATATTAGGGTCTCACAAGGTGGCATTTCTGGACATGCTCAGCCCTGCTTGGCCTACCCACCTCTATACCTTACAGGATCTCCACTCCTGGTACCACATGAGTCCTATTTTCCCACTTCTGTCCTTATCCCTCAGAATCCTATAGAAACCATGTCCATGACTTGCTCACTCCATACAACATGAAGGACCCTGCTTAGTTTCCACTTCCTCTAACAGGTACATACACATTCTTCCTGGATACACTGAGCCCTGGCAAATGATTAGCCCTGCACAGTACCCTATCTGAGTTCCACTAATCTGTAGCTTTGGATGGAGGCACAGAGTCCCCTTACCTAACTCCAAAGATAATCGCCTCCCACCTATCATGTTCCTTGATTTAAAAAAAAAAAAAAAAAAATGAAAGAACAAAAAAAAAAAAAAAAAAAATAAATACTAAAATGGTTAACAA
>NW_006207498.1:1306-2051 GCF_000334495.1 Tupaia belangeri chinensis
ACAATATACTGTTCAATATGTTCATATTACTGTGCAACCACTCCAGTCAGTTTTTCAAGATGGGAAGAGTCATACAGAGAGCAATAATGTTTGCTAGGCAATGTAAGTGCACACAGTAAGTCTGGTCATCTCACTTTTCACATTGTAGCTCACAGTGACTTCCACCAGCCTGTTCTTGTCAACACTGAGCAGCTACCTTACATCCCACACACCATAGTTCGGTCTGTTCTACCAGGATCATGATATTGGGCAAACCAAAACCAAAACCAGCCCAATACCAATTCACCTTGGGTTGCATTTCTGGATCGGTGGGTGTTCTACCTCAGAACCTCTTAGCTAATGCTGGCCTCAAAAGCTGTGACCAACATCCAAAGAGGATCTTGGAAATTTTATAACCACCCAGGACTATGTTGTGCCTCAACACACCCAGAACTTTCACATGCCTCCTGTCCAACCTAGATCAGTTCCATTCTCAAAGTAAACTTGGACATTTCACCAGAGGTACACTTGTAGAATCCTCTCAGTAAATATGAGTAGTTCTCAGGCAATGAAATGCCTTAAAATTTTTTGTTTTGTTTTATTTTGTTAAGTATTTATGGTACATTTTATTTATTTTTAATTTTAATTTATTTTATATACTTTAACATCTCTTAGCTTATAAGATGAATTTATCCAAAATGAATAAACTTCCCACCAGAGCAGTGAGGATACAAAACACATTATTATTAACATATTATAATCCATT
>NW_006207499.1:0-201 GCF_000334495.1 Tupaia belangeri chinensis
AGAATACACATGCCTATCAAGAACAGTGCCATACTCCAGCTGCATTGGTTCTTAGAAAGGATTGTCTTAATCCTAAAAACATAATGTAAGTGAATAAGGAAACTTTCACTCAACATATTGTAATTCAATCATCAGTTATCAATCCGTTCAGTTCCATGTAATCCGCATCAGTGTTGTTTGATTTTATTTAGCAGTGTTTTG
>NW_006207499.1:661-3187 GCF_000334495.1 Tupaia belangeri chinensis
ACGGCTGGGTATTGGATGGTGAACATCTGAATAGTGACATCAGATGCTGAGCTGTAGCCTGAAGGCTCTCCAATATGGCAGGTAAGGGTTTTTGTTGTGTTTCAGTTTAGGGTTTGGGTAGGGTTAGAATTATAGTTAGTAGTTAAGAGTTAAGGGTTGGGTTTGATGTTTGTAATTATGGTTTGGGGTTGGCATTAGAGATTTGAAGTAAGATTTTAAGATTAGGGGATTAGAGGGTCAGGATGGTCTGGGTTTAAGACAGACCTGAGAGGAGCAGTGGTATGCACACTGGCCAAGATTGGCACAACACCCTAGCTTTGTAGGCAGTGGAGGTCAGTCCTATCAGCCTGGCATGGGCCAGAAGGATCAAGGTGTCTCAAGTCATACATGGTGGGAACTGAGGTGTACAACACATGTAAGTTTGGTAAGACTCACTGCCTCAGTTGCTGGCAATGGTCAGGTAATAGAAACATTCTTTGGGATGGAAAGACTTGGGTGATTAGGCATACCTGGGTGGAGCTGGTAGCACACTCTGGTCAAGGGCATTGTAATACCCTGACTCTTTCATCATCAGAGGTCTGATTTAAGCAGCCTGATGTGACCTGGAAGGCTTTGGATCCTGAGGCAGACCTGAGGGGAGTTACATGCCCCGATCAAGGCCACCACTTTCCAGCTCTTTTGTAGACAGAGGTAGGGTTAAAGAAGCCTGGTGTGGACTGTATGGCTCTGGGTCCCAAGGCATACTTTAGGACAATGCAGTGCACATCCTGTTCAAGGCCAGCACAATATCCCAGGTTTGTTGGTAGAAAATGTTAAGGCAAAGCACCAATTATGAGCTGGAAGATTCTGGGTCCTAAGTTGGATCTAAGGAAAATTGTGGTGTGGGCCCTAGTCTTGGACATCATGACACCCTTGCTTGTTATGTGGTGGAGTTCAGGGTGAAGCAACCCATTGTGTACTGAAAGACCTCATTTGTAGAGCCTGGGTGAGATGCCGTGTGCAGTTCTTACTTCAGTCAAGATTGGCTTTGCACTCTTTTTATTTGCAGCAGGGAGGGAGTGATGAGGATGGGAAAGGACTCTGAAAACACAGTGTTACTGAATAAGTATTCACTCAAAAATTCCTACGTGAATAATCAGTCATTAATTCATTCAGTCCTGTGTAATTATGAGTATTACCTGAGCTTTTTATCAGTGTCTTGATTCCATATTCTTTTTACCTCGTTCTGGAGACTCTTCTTTTTTTCCAGTGATGTGTCTTCACAGATATTTCCATAAAGAGCTCAGACAACATACCCATAACACTCATTGTAGTCATTTCGTAGGTTTCAAGTATTGATCTTGCTGTAGGCAACTCACCAAATCTGGACTCTGAAGTCAGTTAATCACACAGGACTCTTGGGAAGGGTTTTCTTTGGTTGTTAATATGACTGTTATGCACCACCCACTATGGTCATCAGGGGGAGCTAGGCCACATCTAACCAGTCATGTTGTCCTGCATTGGTTGTAAGAGCTAGCAGGGAGAGCTCTGACTTAGCTAACTAGAGAGCATTTCCTGCCCTTCCCCTGAAGATAGCAATGTGGGTTGACCCCCTTCCAACTTGTGAAAACTCACATTGGTCTTCCCAGCAGGCACTTCAGTAAATGTAAAAGCTTCTTCTCAGTGCCCACCAGAGAGTACTGCTGGGTGTTGGGTGACTGGCCACATCCCCTGTGATTACCTATGTGTCCCAATATAGTGCTGATATGTGTGCTTTTTGATGTGGTTGGTTAAATTTGGGATTGCGTTATGAAGTTATGAGTCATTTAGTGGTACCCTTCGGATTGGTGATTGGATTTGGAGTTTGGGGTTGGGTTTTAATTTTTAGAGTTTAGATGGTAAGGCTGGTAGGTTCCAGGTCCTGAGGGAGTCCTAAGGGGAGGTAAAATATATGCCCTCAGTGAAAGACTGGGTAGACACCAGTGATACTCCATCATGGTGGATGTGGTGTTGAAGTAGTCGAGCATGGGCTAGAAGGGTCTGTATCATGACTTGGCATGGGGGGAGAGTGGGTGCAACACCTCGATTTATTCAGTGTCAGAGTTTGGGTTGAAGCTGACTGGTGTGGGCTTTAAGTTTCTGGGTCTGCAGACACATCTGGGGGAATCTGTAGTGCACAACTGAATCAAGGCTGGCAGGACGCCCTGGGTCTTTCAATTGCATTGGTTAGGGCAAGGCAACCTAGCAGTGGCTAGAAGACTTCAGGTCTCAAGGAGGACCTGGCAAAATCCAGAGTGTATGCCTCAGTTAAAACTGGCAGGACATCCCAGCTGCATTGGTGGACGAGGTCGGGTCAAGGCACCCCTGCAGTTGTTGTAACGCTCCAGGTTGAGGAGGATTTGGGGTAACAGGATCTGGTCAAGACTGATGTGACAGTCCTGTTTTGTTCACGGCATTGGCCAGATCAAGGTGGTTCAGTGGTGGCTTAAGGGCTCTGAGTCACAAAGTACCAGGGAAATCTGGACAAGACCAACATGTCACCTGGGC
>NW_006207500.1:0-692 GCF_000334495.1 Tupaia belangeri chinensis
AACAACAACAACAACAACAACAACAAACTTGATTCTTCTGGATAAAGCCTTTCTTGTGTTAAAGTGTGTCAAATGCCACAAGAAACTTATCACTTATTTATAGATACGTTGCAATGATTTTTTGTACAGGCAAGTAGAAAATGCAGATGCAGCTGAGGCAATGTTGAAACAACCAGCTTTTGAGAATACTAATGTGGATTGGCAGGAGGTATTGAAAGGTATTTATGGCAAACCTACCACCTCTTTAGCAGACATTATAAAGGCCTGTCAGATAGTAGCTACTTAAAGTCACAAGCAAGGATTGTTGGCTGCAGTATTGAGACCTCCAAATACAAAATGCTATAGATGTAGAAAAGAGGAACATGTCATCAAGGATTGTAAAAGGAAGCCTTTCTCAAAATGTAAGTGCTGTGGTGAAGGCTTTCATTGGCTCTTCTACTGATGTGTCAGGAAACTGGATATTGGGCAAGCCTCCAGCCCAACGCCCAAAGAGGCATCACTCTTGTCCCAGTCCAACCCAGTAACTGACAGGAGCCCTAACCAGACAACCTGACTAGAAATGTATGACTCCATTCATGCTATTGCTCAGAGTGCTGGCATTCATTTAATTACTCAAGAGGATGTATCTTTAAATTTACTAGGAAGAGTCTCTCTAGTAAATATCAGCTATAATGATCTCTAAACAATGGGCA
>NW_006207501.1:0-838 GCF_000334495.1 Tupaia belangeri chinensis
TAAAAAATAAATAAATACATGATTAAAAAAAAGGGGGGGGGGAGAAAAAGAAGTGGGAAGAACTTAACATCCTGCACAGCCAAGAAGTGAGTCCACAGTGCAGTCACTGCTCTGGACTGAACCTGACATGTGTGGACTCTGTGTTAGACACCTCCTCGGTCCTGATCTGTCAATGGTCACATGGCCTTGGATGGCCTCAGCCCTGAGAAGTCTGCCAGAGCATAGAGACTGTCCTGAGGTAATGGGGACCCACAGAAGAGGGTCCTAGTCTGACCCTGAGGGAGGGGGAAGTGAGGAGGCAGGGCTGTCTCTGAGGGACTCACCAGATCTCAAGATGCTATGTCTGAACCTGGACAGGAATGGTCAGTTAGGGACTATTCTTAATAGGTTTAGGAGTGATCTTAGCTGGGAGCAACCAACTGGACTAGTGACCTATGCTCAGGGCTCACAGAGACCTTCCACACCCTGGGTCCACAAAGCCCTATCCCTCCAATGCCTGCCATTCTTTTATTTATTTATTTATTTATTTTAATTTACATTTAATCATTACATATCTTTACAGTGTACATTGCTTTTTACAGTATGAGTATGGAGTATATCAGTCAAGACAAAGACATTACCATATATATTATCATCAACAAATAGCTTCAATTTTTGTCAATTAAACATAGTGTTTTTTTTTTCCTTCTGTTCCCCTTCCTCTCTCCATTACCCACTCCATGTTATCCTTATTTTTACTATCTCTAGTATATACAGTTGCCCTTCCTATTACAGTATATATTGAGGAAGGACAAAGTTTGCCCTTGTTACTCTGGCTTGCTTCACTTAGCATTAAGTC
>NW_006207502.1:0-443 GCF_000334495.1 Tupaia belangeri chinensis
GCTGGCCCCCGGCAGAGAAGGAATTTTTCTCTCTCTCTCTCCCTCTCTCTCTCTTTCTCTCTCGCTTCTCTATTCAGTGTCAAGTGCATGTTTCCTGCAGCAAAACCTAAAAATAAAATATAACCTGACTAATTGCATTCTGAGTCAATAGTTTGGAGCAGTCTTTGTTATCAAAGCCTGCCCAGGAAGTTCCCTGAGGGTTCCTGGAACATGAAACAATTTCTCGTCCTGATATGACTGGAGGAGTGGGTCTGTGCTCCAGCAAAGGTCTGGGAGGCCTGGGAGGACAGGGAGTCTTGAGTAGAATGCCTGGGCTAGACATGATCCTCAAGTGTTCCCATCACTAAGTGGGTTTCTAAGTCTCTTTGGAGGCTGGAGCATTCATTGCCAGAAAAAGACCTCAAAAGGCATCACTGGACTGGCCTGGTCTCTTTGATTTGGAC
>NW_006207503.1:0-216 GCF_000334495.1 Tupaia belangeri chinensis
CACGTTGGCGCGAGACGGTTTCCCTTCGGCGCGAGCCTCGGTTATCGCCTCTTCAAACTGTTCGTCCGAGACACCGTCGGCGAGGTCGTAGATTCCCCCGTGGGTGTTTGTCAACTCGTGCTTACTTGCGAAGTCTGTGGGCTTTGGCTTGACCTTGTCGTAAGTTACGACTTGATCCCTAACTAGGCTTCCCCGCGCCTTCCCCTCGTTGCAAGT
>NW_006207504.1:0-2458 GCF_000334495.1 Tupaia belangeri chinensis
AAAGAACACATTATGATATAGTTAGGAAAACGGTTTGTCATAGAGCGTCCTAGAATTTTTAAAGTTGTATTTACTGGCCATTTTCAGACCAGTTTTCCCTCATTTTCAAGTCATATTGAAGCCAAGTGCGTTGCAAAGGAAAATGAGCCTCTTCTTTTAGTAGTTTGAGGGTCACACATTCCCAGTGAGGGAAGATGTGTCCCAGATTTTCCCATCTAGGAGGGAAAGTAGGCCCTTCTTTGTCTCTCCTATATCAAAGTTTGAGGGCCACACATTCCCGGTGAGGGAAGATGTGTCCCAGATTTTCCCATCTAGGAGGGAAAGTAGGCCCTTCTTTGTCTCTCCTATATCAAACTCGATGGAAGTGGCTATGTTGCTGGGAGCTGTACCCCAGCTGGGTTGGGTGCACAGGAAGGTGACGTGGGTAAACAGGAATTAGACTAAACCATTAGCATGTTTTTAGCCAGCTACAGCCAGAGTAAACTCTGGACTGCAGCCCTGATGGCCAGAAGTTATGCGTTTTTATTATGGAAGGAGTTTTACAGTAGTGAGATGGGTGAGGGGAAGTAAGTGAAACATTTTGCTCTAATAGGTAAGGCATTTAAAGTATAGGAACAATAATCATAAAACATGACGTCTGTTTTGTTTAGGTATAAACAGTCATAATTTTTGAAATGAGGAAGTCCATTTTTTGGGTGTATCTTTTTTTTTTAATCTTGATTTCCAGGGAGGGTCTTTGGATAAGAAGGGTTTTTAGGAATTTTTAGTCCCAGACCAGCTTAATTATTTTAGTCCCACATTGGCTTAAGAATTTTGAGCCTTGGGTCAGCTTTTGAAAACTTCAGCTTCAGGCTAGGGTGGCAGTAATTACAAGAGTCTAAAAATAAATCCTGATGGGTTTAGTAAAGACAAGGTTAGTATATGCTAAAGTGGAATACCTATATTATCTTTGGGGTAGTCTATAGCCAAGAAAGTGAGTCTACATAAAAAAAAATGTAGTCTTATAAGTAGCTAAAGTTTACTGTATACTTGGGACCCTCTACATGCTGCTCTATACAATGACTGTGGCTTGAAAAATGGCAATCTTCCCTTGTCCTTATAAGAGTGGCTTATAGTCTTTGGGATAACAGCATCTCGTGGATGAGTCCCTGAGCCCCTCCTGGCTACTGAGATCCTTCGCCTATTAGTAATCCCCAATAGGAAAAGTAAATATAGCATTCTTTATTGACATTTTCTAGGAGAGTAAAACGAGTCTAATGAGAATAACTCCTGTTCGCAGCCGCTGCCCTACGCAGCTGCCGCCTTAGTAAATCCGCATTTTAAAAAAATTATCGTAAAAGTTATAGTAAGGCTGCGCCTTAGTAAATCCACATTTTTAAAAAATTATCGTAAAAGTTATAGTAAGGCTGGGAGTGCCTTTATGGAGTACCGGGATATGGCAATAAGGCCCATGGCACAAAAACTGAGTGCAGGCCAGTACAGTAACACAATAAAAGTGAGGTCTAGAACTCATAAAACTCTTAACCTTACAAACAGTTCTCCTCAGCCAAGTCCAAATCCACATTTTTAAAAAATTATCGTAAAAGTTATAGTAAGGCTGGGAGTGCCTTTATGGAGTACCGGGATATGGCAATAAGGCCCATGGCACAAAAACTGAGTGCAGGCCAGTACAGTAACACAATAAAAGTGAGGTCTAGAACTCATAAAACTCTTAACCTTACAAACAGTTCTCCTCAGCCAAGTCCTTGCTCTAGGCACAAGGGGCAGTTCTTTCATACTCAGCTTGTGTTAACTGTATAGTCCCAACGCTATGTTATCTGATGATGATTCCCAGGCTGTCTTTGGTCATACCTTTTTTGTAGGACTGTCCTGCTTGTTGCCAAGCCTCAGAATCTGAAGTGCCCTAGTCAGGAAACGAAGTATACTCCTGGGGAATGGACAGTGACAGGCAACGTGATGCCTCACCTCATCAGGAAACCAAGGACAGTGCTGGGGAACAAATGGTGACAGGTGACATGACATTTCACCTCATCAGGAAACCAAGGACAGTGACAGATGATGTGACACACTAGTTTCTGGAGCATCAAGCAGCTGTATGGAGGTGCTAAAGGCTTTTAAATAGACCTTGTGAGGCCCTGTCAACTCTTGCCCCACGTTATTAATCCCCCTTATGCTACAAAGGTTGGTCCCTTCCTCCATGATCAAATAGGGACTGTCCTTTACCAGGTCTGAGTCCCCCAGTATATCAGCCGATTATCTTCTCAGGGCAGTCAGACCCCACAGTATCACATCAAGGTCACCACTTAATGACTCTACAGACTGGCAGAGTCACCTGAAGCACACACAGAATAAGTACTCAAGACACAGATCTGCATCAAGAGGGGAAGGGAGAGACCATCCCAGGGGTGTGCTTGCTGAGCCTCTCTGGCCCACGTATTTATTAGGGCAAGGGAGGATT
>NW_006207504.1:3280-3812 GCF_000334495.1 Tupaia belangeri chinensis
AGCTCTGGGATTCTGTGCAGGTGCCCTGCCCTGCCCTGTCTCCAAAAAAGTTCCCCTTTTCCCTGCTAGTCCAGAACCATCTCTGCCTGCAAGGGAGGGTGTGAGCCACCTGTTCACCTTCTTAGCAGCCTTCTTTAGCAGAGAAGACCTGAAAAATGTCCAAGGGGACTTTGGAAATATTCAGACAAGAAGCCATTTTAAAGCTGAGGTGTATCCTGGCCTGTTCAGGGAAGCCATGCTGTAAATTCCATCTTCTAGATTACTGAAATATTCAGATGAGTGGAAGAGAGATTTTGCCACAGAATGATCAAAAACCACTGCAGAGGCACAATAAACATGAGAAACCAAGAAAATATCTCTTCCCTAAGGGAAAAGAACAATCCCTCATCATCCAGACAATAAAGTAGAACTCGTGCAAATTCTGATAAAGAATTCAGAGTATTTGTAGTGACAAAACTAAACGAGATGCAAAAATTGAGAAATAATGAACTCCAAAAGATGCAGGAACAGGGAACCAGCAGTTAGCATAATG
>NW_006207505.1:0-411 GCF_000334495.1 Tupaia belangeri chinensis
GAGGGCATAGTGGTTACGTTGCTGGAGTCCCACATGGTTGACCATGGTTCGAGTCCCGGACCTGGTAGCTTGAAACTCACTCCAGGCGTGTGTGCGTGAGTGCCCAAGATCCCGAGAGGAGAATGGAGAGGAAGGGATTGCAGTGTGGCCATCCCCCCTGGTGGGTGATTTCTCCCTTTCTGTCTCTGTCTCTGTCTTTCTGGTGAGCGCACGCGCCTTATAGCAAAAACCTCTTGAAAAAGAAAGAAAAGAAAAAAAAAGAACGGCTGCAACCGTGTTTACCAATCAATTATCCGAGTCATATTATTTACAATAGTCACATGCTCTTTATTTTCTCGGTTATATGGGCACCTCATTAGGACATTTTAAATTCAGAGTCTAACATAGTGTTGAATCCATAGTATTCAGTGT
>NW_006207506.1:0-8676 GCF_000334495.1 Tupaia belangeri chinensis
GTTTGGCCCTTTCACTGTCTCCATATCGGGAAATTGAGTATACCAGAGGCACAGTATGAAGTCTTGGAAGCCATGATTGATGGTCTACAGATGCCCCCTTCCCAGAACTCTTCCCCCTGGTAAGACTTGGTATAATAAGAGACATGGTGAGTCAGTGTGAGGGTATATTAGAGCCTGGGGCAGAGGACGTCTTAAAAGTCTCCCTCAAGTAGTTGATGGTGAATGCTGAGGATCTCTATGAAGCTGGTGATCCAGCACTTGGGGTCACTTGAAGGATGCTAACATTGTACAGACTTGATTATGGAATAGAGGTGATTGTGGATACTAGTAGTCTTGGTTTTCGTTACTGGGTATGGTTACATACAAGGATATAGAGATTGAGATGGGGGAGGGTTACAAGGCTCAGAAGAGAAGACAAGACAGAGAAAGAAATGAAAGGTATTGAATTTGTGTGGGAAAGACTTGTTAGAGAGAAAATCGGGGGTAAAGGGTTTTGTTCCTGCTCCCCATCATTGGTCCTGCCGGATTTTAAGTGACCTAAATCAGACATTTTGTCTCATCTTCTCCTTACAGGGGGCCCAAACTGAGGGTCCTAGATTTAAGGCTGGACCCAGACTGCAGGACCACATGCTCTGAGATCAAGACCACATGTCCGTTCTGTTTTCAGTCTTGCATTTGCTCTCAGCGCTCTATCCTGAATGGTGACAAAGCCCAGCACAGTGTTAGGTGCCTCAGACGTGTACGTTCAGAGACTGAGCCTAGGTCATCTGTAGAACCCATGAAATTATTAGTGGAGCTTTCCTTGGATGATACCTCGAGAACAAGGCAATTTCTTTCTTTCCTTAAGAGTAAAGTTGATCAGAGCTCTGGGTCCTTGCACCTCTGCTGCAGAGAGTTGCAAATTGTTAAAATATCTGCCCATAAAAGCTTCCTGCGGTTGCTAGATCTGGGCTGCACCGACCACCTGGAAGTGAATGAGGCTCGTCTCAATGAAGTCACCACCCTTTTGGCTCGGATGATCCACCTGGACAGACTTACTCTGTCTAAAATTTCTTCTAAGTCTTGCAAGGGGAGAAACTTCAGAACTTTCCTTACCCACCTTAGGCGGATGGACAACCTGCAGGAGCTCAGCTTGTCTTTCTTCTACCTCTCCGGTCAGCTGCACAGACTGCTCAGGTGAGGGTTGGGGGAAGGTCCTGGGTTTCCTGAACACTCCATTGTTAAGACAGAAGAGCAAGCAGTTTTGGCAATTCCTTAGCTCCTTGTACCCAATTTCTCCTCCCACCTTAGCATGAGTACTGCTGGGACTTTGAAACTGGCCAGGCTAGGGAGTGGTACCTGATGCATTAGAGATAGACAATATTAGGAGAATAAACTGTGCTCATTCAGTTAGTCACTCAACCATGTGCAGACAGTAGGAAGAGAAGGTAGAGATACATCATTGGAAAAGATGCAGTCCTTCTAGTCTTGGAATGTAATTCCAGAGAAAAAGGGGAAGCATTTGTATGGAGAAATAATTTATGCTGCAGCACTGATTCACATCCCCATGGACTGACTACTATAGTTAACGTTGCCAGATCAGTTTGATCCTATACTTCTTCCTTAAGGCTTGGACCCTGACTGGCAAATTGTCACTTGGGGATTAGCCCAAGGACATCCTTAGTTGGCTGCTTTCCTAGACCTATACCCACCAAGTAATCAAACTAGATCCACCATTAATTGTGTCCTAAGTACTCAGTGCATTACTTTTTTTCACTTAATCTTTCCCACAGGCTGGTGTAATAATTGCTGCTATGCACAGGTTTGTTTTTTTTGTTTGTTTGTTTTTGAGAGGTTTTTGCTATGGGTTGTGTGTGCTCACCAGAAAGAGACAGAAAGCTAGAAATCACCACCCCTGGGGGGATGACCACACTGCAATCCCTTCTCCTCCATTCTCCTCTCAGGATCTTGGGCACACACGCACATGTGCCCAGCGTGAGTTTAAGCCACCAGATCTGGGACTCGAACTGTGGTCGACTACATGGGAGTCTAGCAACATAGCCATTACGTCAACTGCTGGTCCTGTATTGTGCACATTTTAAAGTTGGAAAAACTCTTGAGTGCAAAAGTAACTTTTTCAGGGTTGGCAGTCTAGTGTGATTCCAAAGCCAACATTGTTAACCCCTGTTGCACATGCACAAATTATTTCACTCTAGAGCCATAGGCATGTACAATTCAGGACTCCTTGTCCTGGTTCAGTCTTCATTCTTTGAAAATGCCATTCTTTTTTTGTTCTCTCAACAGAGTCCTGCCACCTCAGATGGATACACTGTGTCTGTCTTTCTGTGGACTTTCTGACAGAGACATCACTGCCCTGTCCCTGAGCCCTCAGGCCAGGCACCTAACACTGTTGAATCTCAGTAATAATGATATGTCCTGGGACTCTTCTGAGTCCTTCCAGGTGCTGCTGGAGACAGCTTCAGGCACCCTACAGTATCTGGAGTTAAATAATTGCCTTATCACAGATTCTACTCTCTCTACTCTCATCCCCATCCTGAGCCGCTGTACCCACCTTCGTGTCCTTAGCTTCTCCTTCAACCCCATTACAATGCCTGTGCTCACAACCCTTCTGCACCACTTAACAGCCTTGATGGAACTGAAGCTCGTAATTTATCCTGTCCCTCTCCATTGCTATGAACATTGGAATCTTCATGACGGTTTGGACCATGGGAAATGTGCTGAAGTACAGGCCCAGCTGAAGGCGATGTTGCAGGCGGTACAGCGGAATGACATGCACTGGACCATTCGTTACAAATGATTTTCACAGTACAAGGACTTTTTTTTCCCACACCAACATGTGGCCATTGAAGTACTCAGTGTTCTTGCCAAAATCCAAATTGTAGAGACACATGTACAATTCTACTGCTCAGGAAACTGGTGTGAGAAAACTCAGATATGCGGCAGGCCTCTTTATAAGGGATATAAATAAGTAGAAGCTTTTGAGAGGTCCTTTGGTTCCCTTGCTTAATTCCCCCTGCATCCTCCTTGTCACTGATCAGTGTATTGAGTTTGTGGTGTTGGTTGACCCAGTAATGAAAACCATTTTGTCATCTACACTGATTGGTTCACTTACAGGCACTTGCTTCAAGTCAGGACAACTAAAACCTTTCCTGGGTAACTCTATGGAATAGAAAGTGGTTATTGAATCTAATAATTTTACCCTCTGAGGTCATTTAAACTTCTTTTATTTAGGATTGTCTTAGGCTGGAAAGGAAAAATGAAACAAAACAGAGATATGCTCACTATCTACTAATCATATGAGCAATAGAAACAAACTATGAGTTAATTGACATTCCTTTTTTCTTGCTAACATTTTAGAATGCAAAGCTTTGGCATTTCAACATTTGTACATACATACAAATGTCTTCATTAGTCTGTTGCCACTTATGCTGTTGGATAGAATCTCAACCAGGTCGTGGCTTAATGTTACCTCCTCAGAGACGTTTTCTCTCACTTCATTGCACTTAACTTTTTTGGTTACTTCCCTCACTTTACCATGTTGTTGCTCTGTCTTATATAACATATACATTTCCCTCATGATACACATGGTCCCACGTGTATTTGCTCTGTCCTTCCATTAGAGTTGCACCATTCAGTATGTTAAACTCCAGCTCAATGTGGCTACTGGACACTTGAAGTGTGGCTACTATGAGAAGGGTAAGATGCACACTGTATCTCCAAGAAAGTAAGAAACAAATGGATGTAGAATAACTACTTAAAAAATTGCTTTATTGTTTATGTATTCAAATGATGACATTCTGCACGGGAAGACTTTGTAAAGATAGAAGAAGGTGAATTGATAATCTGTTCATCTCATTTACATGTTGAAAAGATACTACTGCATTTCAAATACATGGTAAGGTTAAATGACGTTAAAATATCTGAGTATCTGTTTATAAGTTTACATGTTAGAATGACAACGCATCACATTGGAAAGAATTAGTAAAATAAAAAAGATATACAGTTCATTGTTCTTTTTGCTCATATATTTAAATACCAACACACTACATTTCAATAACTTAGTGACAGATCAGAAGGTAAAAATGACTAATTTGTGCAGTTTCCTTACAGAAATATAAACTATGCATTTTAAAGACTTAATAAGAAAGTAGAAAGTGAAATTAATATAGTTGTATGGTTTGTATATTGAAATGATAAGATACTGCCTTTCAGACTGTTAGAAATAAAACCAGTTCAATATGTTTTGTTGTTATTGCTTATTTATTTATTAGAAAATAAAACCTATTCAATATATTTTGTTCTTATTGCTGATACATTTAATAATCTCTTTTTCACAGGCTCAGATAAAGGAATATAAGAAATAATTAGTAAAAAGAGGTATTTTTTTGTTCTTCATTCCCTTTTTGTGGTGATAACATACTAATGTGTAACATAGGCTGTTTATTAGAAAATATCTGTAATTTAAAAGCAAAACAGAGAAAAAAAGACTATACCAACTATTATTGTCTTCATCAGGAAGCTTCTACCTGCTAGAACCAACATGTAAAAACAGGTAATAGAGAATTTATGTGTATTGTTTCCTATTTGAAATGATAACACATTGCATGTTAGACTTCAGAAGAAAGGATAATGCAGAATTTTAATTTGTCGACATTGCTTACCTGTTTAAATGATAATGCACAACATTTCTAAGACCTGCTAAAAATCTAAAATTAAGTAAAAATTTATTTATATCATTTCCATGTTGAAATTATTACATTATAACATTTTGTGTTAATTATAATATAAAAATTGAATTTGAGTGGGTTGACAGGTGGCATGGTTGTTAAGGCGCTGGACTCACACATGGCCAACCGTTGTTCAGATCTTGGACCTGGAGGCTTCCTTTCTCACTCCCTCTCTCTTGGTACTTTTAAAAATAATAGTAATAATTGGGACCAGCAGATATCACAGTGGTTATGTTGTTGGACTCTCACATAGTTGACCATGTTTCAAGTCCTGGATCTGGCCACGTAAAACTCATACCAGGCATGCGTGTGTGCCCAAAATTCCAAGAGAATGCAGGAGAAGGGATTGTGTCATGGCCATCTTCCCTGAGGGGTGATTTCTCACTTTCTGTCTCTGTCTCTCCAGTGCATGCACATGCTCTATAGCAAAAAAATCTCTCTTAAAAAATTAATAATATGGGATCAGTAGTTAGCGTAATGGTTATGTCGCTGGACTCCCATGTAGTCAACCGCGGTTTTGAGTCCTGGAACCAGTGGCTTAAACTCACGCCGGGCACGTGTGCGTGCATGCCCAAGATCCCAAGAGGAGAATGGAGGAGAAGGGATTGTGGCATGGCCATCCCCCCTGGGGGGTGATTTTTCATTTTCTGTCTCTCTGTCTTTGTGGCAAGCACATGCACCCTATAGCAAAATAATCATAATAATAATAGATTTAAAAATTTGTTAAAAAATAAATGTAAATGTGGCCCAGTTGTGGTAGCAATAGCTAGACTCTGCTGTCTGGCAAGATGAGGTCACATAGGAGGCCCAGGTTCTATTCCCAACCCACCTTAAAAGCCAGTTCTTAATGGCATGTATTGTAGACCCAGTTTACTTTGGAGGTTGATTGAGGCAGGAGATTTATGAGTCCATAGCCAGCTTAGCTGACATTGCAAGACCCTGTGTGAAAGAGTCAGATGTGGTGGTGTGCACTTGCAGGCCCACCTACTCGAGAGGCTGAGCTAGGAGGCTCACGATGTGGTGAGACTGTCTAGAAAAATAAAACAAAGCAGTGTGTTCATGTGTGCACACACACAGGTAGAAATTAAATTCACCTGTTTTTTTAATGTTTTCTTTTGATTTTTACTTTTTTTCTCATGTGGCTCTCACTGTCTGGATCAGTTGAGCTCCTTTGATCTCTGAATTACAGTTCAGATAAGTAGCAGGGGATTGTGAAGGTGCAAATGGGGAAAAGACTGGAGAATTTCTTCCTCTGCCCCCATCCTGCTTTAGTGTCATGGCTCTGTCAGTGGCGGCATTCTACCACATCCTGAGTTGGATAATTAGGAATACTATTGGAGTGTATTGACAATTTGAGCAATAGGTTTATAATGGCATGTTTAGAATTTATTTTTGTAGAACTGGTGATGATTCCCAATTCTTCACTTTCACTAGATTGGAAGAATGGCCCAAATGACTTGTCAAATAGGAAATTATTAAAAATTATTTTAAAAGATACCACAGCCATTCAAGGAATGGACTGCACTTAAAGAACTGACTGCCATTTCTACAATGAAGGTCTTATATTGTTATGTGTTAGAGTCCCAAACCCTGAGTGACATAAGTACAGGAATTAATTTTGTTTCCTGCAAGAGACCTGATTCCTCAGGATTCATTTGTAAAACATACTTCATTAGAGACATGGAGCTGCTACACTACTTCCCCTTAGAGCAATGAAGTAGAATAGGAGAGTCTCAATTATGAGGAAGCTTCAGAGTGAAAGGTTCCACATTCCTCTAAGTTATAGTGAGCTCAAAAGATCATTTCCACCCTATCAAGGAGCAAAGGCCAAATCATAATTTTACTTTAGCCCCTAAGTATTATAGGACATTTTAGGACAATCAAGAAGACTGAACTCCCAAGGATGATCAGGCCTTTTCAGGGAAAGACTGGATCCATAGCCTTGTGGCACAACACGGAAAAAGAGGCGTTAGCCACTCTATGGATGGGTGAGAAGAAATTAGTTTAACTTTGTAATGAATTGCTGAAGAGTAAGTGTGGGCTGGTGTGACAGTATAAAAAGTTATTTTCTGTTGACAAGGATGTGTATGTTGGTCTCAGCTGGGCTGGACTGGGGTGTATATCATGCTGTGTAAAGTCTCTTCACAATCTAAATAATGTTTAGTGATTTAATGTATGAATAATAAAAAATATATATAAATTAAAAAAATTTCTGAGAGCCCCAGACATAAGGGGAGTTCATGTTCATTTTTGAGGGTTTTTGGTTTTTTTTTTTTTTTTTTTTTTTTTGTGCCCACCTATACTAGAGGCTCACAAGAGAGATTGGGAGTAGGGTAGGAGAACAGAGCCTGAGTGTACAACCCTGCAGGAGGGGCTAAGTCATTACTGCAGACAAATTATGAATCCTTAACTCTTGCCCATACCCTTCTTTTATGTGAACTAAAAATATTGAGCAAACCTTAGCATCTACAGATCACAGGTAAACACAATTTGGCGCTGTGGGAAACAGTAGAAGGAAACAACCCTCTACCATTAGGAGAGGTCAGGAAAGAGTCCTGAGCTCACACCCTTAGCAATAGCACTAGAGATCTACAGCAGAAGTAGTAGTGGTAGGGAATTCTGCACACAATCAACCACAAAGAACAGGCTGCCACAAGAAGCAGCAGGAGAGCTAGTAAAACCCATCCCCAGAAACCTACACTTAAGGGGCTTGCTTAAGATTGAGTCTGGGGACCAGCAGATAGCATAATGGTTGCATTGCTGGACTCCCATGTGGTTGACTGTTTTGAGTCCCAGATCCGTGGCTTGAAACTCACACCAGGTGTGTGTGTGTGCGTACCCAAGATCCCAAGAAGAGAATGAGGAAGAACGTATTGCCGCATGGCCATCCCCCCGGGTGGTGATTTCTCATTTTCTGTCTCATCTTTCTGTCTCTCCAGTGAGTGCACATACACTATAGCAAAAATATCTCTCAAAAAGAAAAAGTTAAAAAAAAAAAAAAAAGATCGAGCCTGACAGGAAGAAAGCATATAATCTGAAAGTTAGGTAGAATATGTTGGGAAGAAAATGTTTTATATCTTTTGACTTGACTTAAAAAAAAAGGCTAAAAACAATGATACATATATGTTATCAGGGAAAGTTGTGAGATTAGACAATCCTTTTGTCTAAACTGTAAGTCTACACCAAAACCTTAGGACTTTGAGGAGCTGTTTGTAATTTTGTCTCATTGTCCTCTATCAAAAGGAACGATTACATCAATCCTATGTATCTCATAATGTTACAAAGATTATTTAAGAAAATAAATATACAGGCAAGCAGGTGGTATGGTGGTTAAGGTGCTAGACTTCTACATAGTTGACCACAGTTCAAATCCCAGCCCTGGTGGCTTGCTTTCTCGCTTTCCCTCTCTCTGTCTCTCTCTAGACAAAAACTAGTAATAATTTAAAAATTAAATAATTGTTTTACAAAAGAAAACGAATATAGATAAATTTGTAGGTTTTATAAAAGTTCTGTAATAAATACCCAATGAATGATTAATATTTATTTTTGAAAAAATAAGATTGAGCCTGGATCAGGGGAAAAAATTTAATGGAAACAAAAGTGAAAAGTTATCTATTGATGATAATGTACATGATAATATCTTGATTAATATGTACTGCATTCACACTCAGAAAAATCATTTTGTATGCTTTAAAGATGTAGAGGGATTAAATGTAAATTTTTAAAATGGTGAATTACAAAAAATAAATTAAAAAAAAGAGATTGAGCCTGGACCAAGGGAATGAACAACCCTGCCCACCAACATCAGGCTAGCAAGCACCACATAAAAAGCATTAGAAGTTTACTACTAGGAGAGAAGTGTTAAGAGTGACAAAACAGGGGAACCAGCAGTTAGCGTAATGGCTATGTCGCTGGACTCCCACATAGTCGACCACGGGTCACGTCCCGG
>NW_006207506.1:8714-11084 GCF_000334495.1 Tupaia belangeri chinensis
TGTGCGTGCGTGCCCAAGATCCCGAGAGGAGAATGGAGGAGAAGGGATTGCGGCGTGACCATCCCCCCTGGGGGGTGATTTCTCACTTTCTGTCTCTATGTCTCTCTCTGTCTGTCTGGCGAGCGCACGCGCCCTACAGTGAAAATCTCTCCAAAAAAAAAAAGAGTGACAAAACAGACCCTGACTGTGGTAGACATGTAGGGATTACTGAAAGCAAGGAGGTGGGAGGGCAGAAAGGTTGAAAAAAGAACAAAAAACAAAATTTCTGACAGCCAATCCACCACTCTATGAATAAGCCAACACTAGAGTAATTTGAAGCTTGTTGTGCACTGAACATAATCTTAACAACAACAAAATCAAAACCCAGATCAACTCCTGATTTGGCTTGACTTTAACATGAGCAAACATTAGTGGTGTAGGAGGCAATGATTAAGGGTCCCCAACTGTCTTACCTGTTTATGAGCACATAGAGACTGTGGCATTCATTGAGCTGCAAGAAGCAGGATTGAAACAAGCTGCCATAAATGATTCTTTGCTTGCTGGCACTCTCTTCCAAGAAAGAGGAGAAAGGGATTTTATAATGACAGTGAAGCAACAGGCTCTGCAGCCCCATTCAAAAGGCAACATGGTGAAGACTGCTGCATGGAGGGGCTCAGAAAGAATTAGATGGTGTCAAAATGAGGATATAGAAACTGAGTGGGAAAATAAGAAAACTTTGAATGGACCCAAAGCAGAAGTTCATACGCTGAGCTTGGGCCACCACAGACAAATTCTAAAAATAAATGTAAAACCTTGTTTATTAGTTGGTGCTCTTCTCACTCTTCCCTTCATGCTACTTATTTGTCCCTCCCCCTTAACCTCAATCTCAGTGTACAGCCACCTGTCCCTATAGTTTTACATTATGTTGAGATGTGGACACATTGGGCACTTATGCAGGGAGCACTGCAACTGTTTTCTCTTTGCTGGACATTGATGATAAAGTTATTTCTGGTAAATTAATGAATTTCACATAGTAATCAAGAAGAAAAGTTCTTGAATACAATTTCCATAATGGTAGACCCCCATCTAATCCTTTTCCCATTTGCTGTTGCTAGGTAAGTCACTTTTGCTCTCTGAAAGTAGATTTATACAAGACATCTAGTTCAGTTATACCTATTTGTATTTTAACCAAATGAATTTCAGCATTGATGGTTTTTCTTTAACTGCCAGAGAGTGCACGCTCTTACCAGAGAAAGACAGACAGAATGAAAGAGAAAGCTCTCCTCCAGTAGGGTGTGGTTATGTTGCCATCCCTTCTCCTTCATTTCTTCATCCTTTCAAGATTTGGGGCATGTACACACACATACCTGGTGTAATTTTCAAGTCATCAGGGCCAGTATTTGAACTGTTGTATGCTATGTGGGTTCTGGCTCCCTTAACACTAGGCTATGAGGCCATCCCTTTATGTTTAATTTAATAGCATCACAACTTTTCTGTTACTTCCCTTTCTCACATTTTTTGTGTCAGGTAAACCCACTCTTCGTAAAGCCACTAGCACTAATCTTCAAAATGTCCACCACAAAATAAGAATGTAAAAGAAGGTATAATATTTCCCATTAAATCCTGCCAAATCACATGCAAGATAAATAGGTACATTTATACCTCCCCCAAAGCAGTACCTGGTAAATTCAGTGTCTAAACTATACCCTGGACATACAAATCTTAATCCATAGAGCTAGTTTTCCCACCTCAACCCATTTTTATTAATCTTGAAAAATGCTTCCAGGGAAATAAAAGGACAATCCACAGACTAGGAGAAAATATTTGAAAAAAATAAACTTATATATCAATAAGGATTTTTATGTACAATTTATAATGAGCTATCAAATATTAATAAGTACACAGAAAAGGGGTAAGGGACTTTTACAGAGCCTTTAAAATAAGATATGAAATTCACACATAAGCACAAGAAAAGATACTCAACATCATTAATTAGAGAAATGCAAAGTAAAATCAAAAGATACCACCAGTTACAATGGCCAAAAAGAAAAGCCAACAATGTCAAGTGCTGAAAATTTAACTACTACACATTGTTGTTGAAAATATCAATTGGTCCTTGGGACCAGCAGTTAGCGTAATAGCTATGTTGCTGAACTCCCATGTTGTCGACCGCGGTTCAAGTCCTGGACCTGGTGGCTTAAACTCACACCAGGCATGTGTGTGTGCATGCCCAAGATCCCGAGAGGAGAATGGAGGAGAAGGGATTGCGTCATGGCCATCCCCCCTGGGGGTGATTTCTCGCTTTCTGTCTCTGTGTCTCTCTCTGTCTTTCCGGTGAGCACACGCGCCCTATAGCAAAAATCTTTCCAAATGTGTGTATATATATATATA
>NW_006207507.1:0-10543 GCF_000334495.1 Tupaia belangeri chinensis
CATATGTGTGTATATATATATATATATATATATATATATATATATCAATTGGTCTAAATACTCTGGAAAACAATTTGGCACTTTTTTATAAAGTTAAACATGCTTATCATACAACTCAGCAATCCCTCTCCAATAGAAATGAAATCCTGCTTTTCACAAAAACTTTAAAAAAAAATTAACTTTATAAAGCCCCAAATTTTAATCCCTGGAAACTTGAAATAATGCCACAGCCTAACAATAGGACAAATAATATGTTTTAAAGATGAATCAAAGTCATCATTGTGCACATCACTGCATAAATAAATATAACATTGTCTAAGTTCCTCGATGTACAATAAAATGTGAACAAAACAGGGAAGGATAATATGTTAAAGCACGTGAGCTGTTTATTTCTTGAATATTCCAATTTAAAATTATGAGGGTGCTGCATGAAAATTGGGTAGTAATGGGATATAAAGTATATGCGGAACCAGCAGTCAGCGTAATGGCTATGTCGCTGAGCTCCCATGTAGTCGACTGCGGTTTGAGTCCCAGACCCGGTGGTTTAAACTCACTCTGGGCACGTGTGCGTGCGTGCCCAAGATCCTGAGAGGAGAATGGAGAAGGGATTGCGGAGTGGCCATCACTCCTGGGGGGGTGACTTCTCTCTTTCTGTCTCTCTCTGTCTTTCTGGCAAGCGCACACACCCTGTAGCAAAAATGCCCCCCCCCAAAGAAAGTATATGCAATGAAACTTTATTATATTATATTAGAACTCATTAGTAGATAAGTTCACATATATCACAGGCCAAGTTGTCCTGTGAAACATCTCCATTACATGCAGCACAACACCTAACACCCTTTGCCACTAAGTCAATTTCATTGAAGTATGAAGTCAAGTGTCTTCATTTAGTGTCAGTGAATGAATTTAACCAAGTGCAACAAGTGTTTCTTAACTAAATGTAGTGGAATATATTTAATGGAATTTATTCTAACAAGAATCACTTAGCAGTCTACTATAGTTTTAAAAAAAGCTAGCTATTTTTGTTAATAGCTATATATTGGTGGTATAAATTGGCTTTTTGAAGATCCATAAAGTGTAAATATAGAGTATTAGTTCTCTGTCATAATATCTTGCCTGGGACCAATCAGAACTTCCAACTCAGACTCACTTGCCTATTTTCTCAGACCATAGCATTGATGTGTTCAATGCTGTGTTTCTCATATGCCCTTGGACTCTGCCCATTCTTTTTGTAACCATCCCTACTTCATTCAAAGACCCCATCCATGGCCAATTCAGGCTTCAGGAGTAATTCTGACTATCATAAACTCTTAGGAAATACACCTTTTGGAAAATTGACCAAAGTTTTTAATTATTTATTTTATGAGAGAGAGAGAGAGATTGATAAATTTTTGAAAGGGTCTTGCCATGCTATAATAGTCCTGACTAGCCTCCACATAAGCTAGTACTACAGGTGTGCACCACTATGACTGGCCTGTTTCAGTAGAGTTGAGAATTGAACCATATCCTCCTGTGTGGGATCAGCCTCTGAGTAGCAGTGTCTTAGCAGCACAAACCAACACAACTGAGCCCATTTTTCTTTCTGACAGAAAGTCAGAAAGATTTTATTTTTACTAAGGTCATGTGTAATTTTTACTCATGTCACAGTCCAGTGCAAACTTCCATGCAGTGATTCTGAGACCTTGACCCCTTTAATCTAGGGACTTAGTCCACTGAGGTTTTGGAGTTCTTCACTGAACCCATGTCATCCATCCATCTGACAAAGAGAGGAAAGTAATCGTGTCAGGGAGATCTTGCAGTTTTTAGGGTCCAGATCTGAAAGATGCATATATTATTTAAACTCTCATTCCACTGGTCAGAAAAAAACTCAGTCATAAGGCCCCACCCAATCCTCCATAAATTTGTAAATGGTCTGTGAGAAAAATCATTTTATGGCAGGCTTGTGCACCTAGCTGATCTTTAGTCTTCCTGAAATCAGGAGGTGAAGGTTATCAGTTGTAGTCCTCCTGGCTGCATTGATGAGTGTCTCAGTTCCAAAGAAGAAAGAGATTGAGTGAACACATGATGTTGTCTCTGCAGCAATATTTAATCTCTTCTTGATTCCACTGGATTATAATTTAAAGCACATAATACATCCTCATTAATTGTTGCTCAGTGCACAGGTGGATAAATCTGTCAATCAAATTATATAGTTATTTGATTTACTTCAGTGTATAACACAATGTTTGTTACCTGGACTTTTAAAAAATATTCATGAGAAAAGGTGCATGAAGAGAGGCAGACAGACATAGACATAAATATAGAGATAGGAACCCTCAAAAGGGTCTTGTTGAAATACGAGTTAGACCCCCACTTATAGGTAAATAATGTAGGGGCCCCAAAAGGAAGTCACTATGTTTTTATTTTTAATGAAATCTTCATGATTTTCCTCTATGGTCTGGTTAATGTACAATATACACCACTTTCACATGTCTAAAGAATTTATGACTCCCTACCAATAAGTCAGGATATAGGGATAATAAGCACATGAACAAGGTTTAAGTCCAAGATGGAATCTCAATGGCTGAGTTTTCACAGCCAAAAGCTGGGTACATTGGGACTTAAAGAAACTGTAGCTAGGGCAACAGTTTCTATTTAGTAATTATTGGGTCATTGGTAAAGTCATGATGTATTTTTCTGGTTTTCTATGCAAAAATGTGTCATGACTTTTCCAATGACCCTACATATTCTAACAAGAAATACATGCCACTCTGGTCTGCTGACCACATGAAGAATAGGGTAATAAATCACTGAGACACTTCATTTTCTTTTTAAAAATTTATTATTATTATTTACATTTAATCACTGTTTAACATTTCTAAATTAGTTTTCCCAGCATAAACACACTGTGTATTAGTCCAAAGTTATTACCATACGTATTATCATCAGCAGATAATTTTTCATTTTTGTGTTCCTTAAATGTTTTCCTTTTCTTTTCCCCCTTGATGCCTAAAACAGAGCAGATCAAAACTCGTGGGCTAATCAATAACTATTTTCTAAAGGCCACTTCCTTATCAGAAAGCCAGCCCATTGTTCAGACTGCTAGATAAAACCCTCTTGCCTCTAGCTCCTCTTGGCAACCCATTCGGGACCCCTCCCTGCTTGGGAACTCTATTCTTCCTTCCCTCTCTTAATAAAAACGCTGCTTTGCTATCCTGTCTGTATTTGTGTTGCTAATTCTTTGTGAGCATTGGACAAGTGTTAGGACTGATCACACTGCATCCCCTCTTCATTGTCATTCTGTGACCCCCTCCAGTTCACAGGATCTAGGGTGAATGTGCACCCAGTGGGATCTGAACCTGTGGTCATTCATGTAGCTTCCAGCATGTAGGTCAGTATGCTACAGTCTGCATCACTTTGGTTGGACCACCTGGGCTTGCTGAGGTGAGGGAAACCATCTTATGTCAGACTTGTGCACTAGGTGATCTTTAGTCTTTCTGAAATCAAGAGGTGAAGGCTGTATGAGTTGTAGTCAGCCTAGCTACATTCACGGAGTGCCTCAGTTCTGAGCCAGTTTGCAAAGGAGGGAGAATATCTGTCCTCTCTCCAGCTTTTTTAATCTTTTTGGTTGTATGCCTTTCAGAAAATATCTGTTAAGTCACTGTTATGGGGTGAATGTTTTGTGGTCCCCCACAAATCAAGTCCTAGACCTGGTGGCTTGCTTTCTCACTTTCTCTCTCTCTCTCGTGCACATGAATTCGTGCCCTATAGCAAATTTAAAAATAATAACAAAAAATAAGATTAAGTAAATAATTTCTTTTATTTAGAGAAATTTTTGCTACAAGATGTGTGCGCTCACTGGAGAGACCAAAAGACAGAAAGCAAGAAATCACCCCCTGGGGGATGGCTATGCCACAATCCCTTCCTCTATTCTCCTCTTGGGATCTTGGGCATGCACACACACATGCTCAGTGTAAATTTTAAACTGCCGAGTCCAGGACTCAAACCACGGTTGACTACGTGGGAGTCCAGCGAAGTAACCATTTCACTAATTGCTGGTCCCAATAATTCTTCAAAATAAATTTTTAAAAATTAAAAATAGCTTGGATAATTCACTGAACAAATGGATGACAGCAGCCCTCAATAAGCAATAACATCAAGCATTGGGTGGAAGAGAGAATCTAGCTTCCAGAGTTGCCACATTATAAAATATTGGATATCCAGTTTTCAACTAAAATTGGCATGGAATACAAATGACATGAAAGTATGACCCATTCACAGGGGAAAAAAATATTGGTAGATATCATCCCTTTAGAAATCTGGACACAGGACTTATAAGAAAAAGTCTTTAAATCAATTGTTTAAATATTTTCAAAGAGCTAATAACATTATGGACAAAGAGCTAAAGAAAACTAAGGAAACTATGTATGAACATAGAATATCAGTAAAAGAGTATAAATTATAAGAGAGGGACTTAAAAGAAATTCTAGAGCTGAAAATTATGACAGATCAAATGAAAATTTCACTAAGGTAAACAGAGGATTTGAGCATGCAGAATAAAGAATTAGAGAACTTCAAGACAGGGCAATGGAAATTATCCAGTTTGAGGCACATATTTTTTTCTAATGAAGCAAAAGAAACAAAGGCTAAGAGACCTGAGGGACATGATCAAGCATATCCACTTATCCATCATAAAAGTCCCAGAAAGAGAGGAGAGAAGACAAAGGAAAGAAAGAATATTTTAAGT
Organism: Tupaia belangeri chinensis; assembly: GCF_000334495.1. Taxonomy (NCBI): domain Eukaryota; kingdom Metazoa; phylum Chordata; class Mammalia; order Scandentia; family Tupaiidae; genus Tupaia; species Tupaia belangeri. Next base: position 4,727 of record NW_006207507.1, read on the forward strand.
AACAATAGCCAAAATTTCAAAATTTCACAAAAAATGTGAATCTACATTATAAGAATCTCAGCAAGCTGCAAGTAGAATAAACTCAAAGAGAATCACACTGAGACACTTTATAACCAAACTACTGAAAGCCAATGTCAAAGACAATATTGGTAACAGCAAGCAAAAAGTAATTTGTCATTCTGAATGATGCTCAATAATATTAACCGTCAATTTGCATCAATAACTAAGGATGCCAGAAGGCAGTGAGTGTTAAATTTAAAGTGCTGAAAGAAAAATAAAAAGTGCCAGTGAAGAAAGAGAGACATTGTTTGTCCCCACTCAATATATACTGCATGTCTACACTTTATGGCAGAAATTGAAAGATTGGAAGATATAATAGCAGAGATGGCAAGTGTAGATACCAGAGACTGCATATGAGGGGCTAGACAGTAAGGAGGGGAGGGAGGGGCTGAGGAAAAAAAAGTGAAAAATGCTTAACAGACACAAGAACAGGAAGTTATTTGTAGAGGACAATGTGTATAGTAATATCTTTGACTTGACTAGCATGCAATGCATGTGTACTTTAAAAAACTATATTGTATGCTGTAAAGTTATAAAATTTTAAAAATTACAACCAGGGACCAGCCAGTGGCTTGGTTAAGTCACTAGACTCTCACATAGCTGACTGTGATTCAGGTTTCAGATCTGGCAGCTTGAAAATCATGCCAGGCATGTGTGTGTATATGCCCATAGTCCCAGGAGGAGAATGGAGGAGAAGGGATTGTGGTGTGGCATTCCCCCCTAGGAGGTGATTTCTTACTTTCCCCCTCATTGTGTTTGTTTCTTTCTGGCAAGCATCCTATGGCAAAGATATTAAAAAAAAAGAAAAAAGAAAAAGAAAAAAGGAAAAAAATTCAATATCCAGCAAAACTATCTTTCAATAATGAAAGAGGAATTAAGATGTGACAAATAACAGATAAACAAAAAACAATGGAGTCCATTGTATGTATACCAGCATTGAAAAAATGCAAAAAGTAGTCCTTCAGGCTGAAATGAAAGAACACTAAATAGTAGTCCAAAATCATGTGCAGAACTAAAGAATTTCAATAAAGATAACTACGTAGGTGAATATAAAACTCTGTATTGTGTTTTGGCTCTGTAACACTTACTTAATTTCCTAGATGATTGACAGGAATTGCATAAAGTGATTATTATAAATCTTATTAATAGTCACACAAACTAAAAAGAAGTAATCTGTCATAAAAACAACGTAAAAGGGAGGTACATAACTGTGCAAAACCAGAATTTTGGTATTCCACTGAAGCTAAGTTAATATCAGCTCAAAAGATTATTTAAAATTCAGGAGTTGTCTGAGTCAATGTAATACAGAGGTAATGTAGTGCCCTGCAAGGCTGGAAGCCATATAGCCAATGAGTGCACATCCCCAGAGTAGCGTAAAATGATATTGGGCAACCAGGATCCTGAGAAGCTGGAGAGTTGGAGAAATAGGATCATATTGTTATAAGATCCTGTCAAGGTTGCTTCTTTCTCTCTTTCTCATGAGTGTGTGCATGTTCTCTATCATAAAAATAAAGAACAAAATTAGGAACTTTAATTGTAATCCTCTATGGTAACCACTAAAAAATGACTACACATGGTAACCACTAAAAAAATGACTACACATACACACACACACATAACAAAAACGACAAAGGAATCAAAAAGCTAGACTAGAATTTAAAAAAAAAAAATCAATCAACCACAAAACATGTCAGTATTGAGGGCCAGCAGGTGGTGGTGTGGTTAAGGCACTGGACTCCCAGATGGCTGACCACTGTTTTCATCTCGTACCTGGATGCTTAATTTCTCACTTTTTCTCTCCAGTCAAATTAAATAATAATAATAAATAAAATTAAATAAGTAGTTCTTTTAAAATAGAAAATCCTATTCTTTATTCTTTACAGATTATCCAGACCTGGGTATCAATATCTCTGCTATTAGCAATACAACAGACTAAAATACCCTCTGAACATCCGGGGAGAAGTAACCCTTTGTTATTACCAATATTTCATTGCTCACCAATTTAAAGACAAAAATTGGCAGAATGGATTTAAACAAACAAACATTATACTACTATATGTTTTCTACAAGAGACTTTCTTTATATCTAAAGAACTATATTGACAGAAATTTAAAGGGTGAGAAAATACTTTATGTAATCAATAACATGAAAAGAACTGAGGTGGCTAAAACAAAATCAGACAAAATTGATTTTAGGTCAAAAGAGTTATAGGAGACAAAGAAGATAATTAGATATTGATGAGGAAATTAATTCATCATGAAGTAGTAACCATTATAAACATATTGACATCAAACAACAGAATTCCAAAATATGTAGTGAAAACGATGACAAAATTGAATGGATTAATTATTCTTCAATAATAGTTGGAGAATTCAATACTCCACTTTCAATAATGGATAGAGAGATTGATAGGTAAACAGAGGATTTGAAAAAAATAGAAAAGGAAGAAATAATTTCTAACTTGTTATATGAGCCTGGCATTATCCTGAAATGAGGCTGGCATTATCCTGAAACCAAAGCAGACAAAGACATTACAAGCAAAGAAATATGTAAAACAATGTCTCAGAAAAAAATTTCATTCATATACATGGAAAAAACATCAATAAACTGCTAATGAACTGAACTCAGCAGCCTATTAAAATGATTATACCTCATAGCTAAGTGAGATTTATATCAAGAGTACAAGCATAGTTCAACGTAAGAAAATGGATCAAACACTTAACAGAAAAATGAATGTAAAGTTTTCTGTTGAAAATCATGTATATGATAATAGCCTTGATCTGACTGTTGGGCATTACATGCATACATTGAAAGATCATATTGTGTGCTATAGAGATGTATAATAGATATAAATGAGAAAAAAAGAAAAAATAGGATAAAGTGAAAATTTTTGTTAGTTTTATTGTAGAAGATAGGAGTTGTTTCAACATGTGGATTCTTCAAGGGAAAATACAGATGCTTCTCGGTTGATTTATGATGGGGTTATATGATGACAAACCTATTGTGAGCTAAAAGTATTGCAGTCAAAGATACATTGAATACACCTCACCTAACAAACATCCTTGCTTAGCCTAGCCTACCTTAAACATGCTTAGAACGCTTATATTAGCCTACAGTTTGGCAAAATCATCTAATACAAAGCCTATTTTATAGTAAAGTGTTGAATAGCTCATGTAATTTATTAAATACCATATAGAAAGTAAAAAACCAAACAAACAAAAATGGAATGGCTTGATACCACTACCCAGCTTTGCTAGGCCCAGGAAGAAATAAAAATTCACACCAATTCCTACATGAGAATGTCCTTGGTTTGCATCCCAAGGTCTCCCTGTACATGCTAGGTTTGCATGCAAGCATGTATCTGTGATCCAGGCTGGCTCAGATTGGAGGTAGATATGGCATGTAGGCCCTGCTGGAGGTCCCTAATTCTCTTTCTGTCACTTTCTCTGTCTCTCTCTCATGGAAAAAAATCAAGAAAAATAATAATAAACTTTAAAAAAGAAAATGTATCAATGTAACTCATTACATTAGTAGAAGAAATGAAATAAAAATTCAATTTATGCAGTAAAAGCATTTGATAAAATCCAACACCAGTCCATGAAAAAAAAAAACACCCCAAAACCAAGGAATAGAGGAACATTTTCAGTAAAACCATGCAGTTTACATCATACTCGATGGAGAAAGACCAAATGCCTTCACCATAAGATGGAGGATAAGACAAGGTTGCCACTTTCACCACCATGACTTTTTTAATTAATTAATTAATTAATTTTAAGAAAGAGGTTTTTGCCTTAGGATATGTGCACTTGCCAGAGAGAGAGAGAGATAGAGAGATAGATGGGGGTAAGAGAGAAAGTGAGAAATCACCCCCTATGGGGGATGGCCGTCCAGCAGTCTTATCCACCATGCCACCTGCTGGCCCCTCATTATTATTTTTTTTAGACTCCCACTTGATCATTATATTTTGCGTATCTTACATATTACATTTAAAAATAAAGTCAGTAAAAATTACAAAAATCATGTATCAAAAATTAAAGTTAATTTATAAAAGATACATTCAGATTAATATTTTGGTCATCAAATTCTTCCAAGTATGGTAGTGGTTTGAGATCATCAAGTCATCAGAGAAATCATTTTTTTAGACTCCCACTTGATCATTATATTTTGCGTATCTTACATATTACATTTAAAAATAAAGTCAGTAAAAATTACAAAAATCATGTATCAAAAATTAAAGTTAATTTATAAAAGATACATTCAGATTAATATTTTGGTCATCAAATTCTTCCAAGTATGGTAGTGGTTTGAGATCATCAAGTCATCAGAGAAATCATCAAAAGGTGGAAGGCCTGGGTAAGGCAGATGACAGAGATGACATAAAAATACTTCTCAGGGTAGGGATGCTGAGTATAGTTTTGGAGAAGAATCTTGTTATTGTGGTCTATTTTGCTAGTTTCTTTTATTCCTTGTACAAGATAGCATTGCAAAAGTTTTCTGTTGAAAATTATGTATATGGTAATATTCTTGATCACACTGTTGGGCATTATATGCATACATTAAAAAACCATATTGTGTGCTATAAAGTTGTACAATGATGGATGTAAATAAAAAAAAAACTCTGCATAGCGACTGAAGTGTTAATTAATTTGATTGTGGTAATCATTACACAATATGTACATATATCGAACCATCTCATTGTACATTTTAAACGCACACACACACACACACACATATATATATACTATTTTTGTCAACTATATCTCAATAAAGCAGGAACAAGTATTATAAATAACTTTATGTCAATATTTGACAGCTAAATGTAATGGATACAATATATAGCTGCATTATGATTACATTTATATAAAAAAGTGAATACATGCATATTTATGCATTGCATTCATGATTAAATTGTTCCAAATGATTCTACAGAATGGCAGTGCCAATTTACGAGCACAGAAACAATGCATGAGAGTACCTCTTTTTTCCCCTACAACTTCATAAATAATTTTGCAAAGCATACACTTTACCTCATCATTTGCACTTAAAAGAACATGTCCTACAGAAAATTTTGCATAGAAATGTGTGTATGTGTGTGTCTCTGTGTGATGTGTGTATACCCATGCATAAAGTCCTGTTCTGTGTAATGGCAAATAGCATTTATGATGGTGATCCAATGAAGTTACAATAGATTATAATAAGCTATATATGATTGGGTCATCGGGAAAGTCATGACACATTTTTGCATAGAAAAATACATAGTGATTTTCCCGATGACCTAATAATATAGCTTAAGTTTGTAGGAGGCTTTACTACTTAGATTTATGCAAGTACACTCTATGATGTTCACATAATGACAAAATTACTTAACTTCCTAACTACAGATTTGTCAAAATTTGTCACCTTGTTAAGTGATGCATGTACACACACACACACACACACACATATAAACAGGGATATGGAGAGAAAGAGAAAGAGAGAGACTTTCTGGGAGAAAGGGACAAAAGAAAATTCTAGAAATTGGCAGCAGGAGGATAAGGGAAAGGAAGACCTTGGCATCTAAGCTGGCTAGAAGAAAGGTCAAAGAGGGCAACCCATTTTCTGGGACCCCTCCCATTTTCTTGGGAGCTCTGTTTTTCCTTCCCTCTCCGATGAACTTCCCGCTTTGCTATACCTACTCTCTATGTCTATGTCTCTAATTCTTCTGGAGCATGGGACAAAAACCCGAGTCTCATTGTGCGTGTAGGGCCCCATCACCCT
>NW_006207507.1:10568-14842 GCF_000334495.1 Tupaia belangeri chinensis
ATCATATTTTGGTGCATTGGCTGGGAAATTCATCTCAACTACCCTTCTTTACAAGGGAAAGGTAAGCATTGAAGACTCTATTCTTTATTTTATTTTCAGAGGATTCTCTTGTCCTTAGACTGTATCTATCTCAGCTATCCACCAAAACCAGGCATCTGTCAACCAAATAAACCACAAGGATGGTTGCTGGTATAAAGACTCAGATATGAGACTTGCTGAGAAGCCTTCAGCCAATCCCTTTTTACTGTTTATAGTGGTGAGAATATTGGCTGTTTGGTGACTTGGTTTCATTTCTAGGGTCCTGACTGTCTCATGGAGAGGTAAAAGCTCTTGGAACAATTGATGAAGCCCAGAATTAGGCTCTGGTACATTTTGAAGGTTCCAGGAGTGGATATCACCTCCTGACTGCCCGACCAAGGTGTCAAAAAGGGCCCCACTCTGTTCCTCAGGTTTTTTTTTTTTTTCCCATATCCATGGGCAAGGGAGTATTGCTGCTTGTAGTCCCTCAGTCCTCAAGACTGATGACTCAAGAATAGAGCATTTCCAGTAACTTGTGTAGATGCATTGAAGTGTGTCAAAACACTCCTTGTCTACTCTGTGGGCCTACAGGGTCCTGGGACTAGGGACTCCAACTGTTACATGGAAGAAACAAAACACCTGTGAGGAATTGAAAGCAGTGGCTCAGGGCAACTCTCGGGGGCACTGGAAGGCTCTGAGACTTAAAGTTCTTTCTGACTTCCTGATGAGAGTGTGAGAAGTCTCTCTGCTCTCTATCCCTTAAGCCCAGAGAGTCTTTCTTCTTCTTCATATGGATATAATCAAAATAAGTGGGATATCCTCTTTCTAAAGGCTGTAATCTCTCTGCTGAACAATCCTCCTTTATTCCCCTGATACTGATCAACCAATACTCAGAAACAGAAAACTATGCCTTAGGTAAAATAATCAGGACTCCTCACCTTAAACATGCATATTGTATAAATTAGATTGGCATTGTTGAGAGGATCTCACAATATTGCCCTTGCCAGGCCGATTTTCCTCTTCTGTTTCTCTGATAGGAATAGAAATTTGCTTATTGGCCCTTTGGGGATACCTCCTTAAATTGCCCTTTTCCTTGGCCCTCACACTGCAGTGTTTTTTATCACCTATTCTCATGGAGCTTGGGGTACATTTCAAGCATATTCTAAGTTAAGTCTTTCTTGATTTGCGCCTCAAACCGTAGTATAGGTAGGATGTACATGATTTAGTGAATGTAGGGTTACTTCTTGAAGCAATAAATGAATACAGGAAACTGGCAGGATACAAAATCAACACCCAAAAATCTATAGCATTTTTATGTATGAATGACAAGTTGAACGAAGTAGAACTGAAGAAAGGAATTCCCCACACACACTTTTTTTTGGAGAGCTTTTTGCTACAGGGCGCTTACACTCACCAGGAAGACAGAGACACAGACAGAAAGAGAGAAATCACCCCCCTCCCCGGGGTGATTGCACATCACAATCCCTTCTCCTCCATTCTTCTCTCGGGATCTTGGGCACGCACGCACCTGTGCCTGGTGTGATTTTAAGCCACCTGGTTCAGGACTCCAACCTTGCTCAACTACATGGTAGTCCAGTGACACAGCCATTACACTAACTGCTGGTCCCAGGTATCCCTTTTACTATAGCCACAAAATATATAAGATACCTAGGGATAAACCTAGGAAGACAAAGACCTTTACAAAGAAAACTATGAATCTCTTTAAAAAGATATTGAAAATGACCCAAGTAAGTGGAAGGACATCCCATGTTCCTGGGTTGGAAGAATTAACATAATCAAAATGGCAATTCTACCCAAATTAATCTGCATATTTAATGCAATTCCAATCAAATTATCAGAGACATTCTTCACAGATCTAGAAAAGACAATCATAGAATTTCTCTGGAATCATAAAAGACCTCATATTGCCAAAGCAATCCTATGCAAGAAGAGCAGAGTGGGTGACGTTTCACTCTCTGACCCCAAAATATACTATAAAGCTGTAATAATTAAAACAACATCATACTGGCACAAAAACAGACAGGTGGTCCAATGGAATAGAATAGAATCCCCAGAAATAAACCCCAAAACATACAGCCAACTGATTTTTGACAAAGGATATCAGTCAACCTAGTGGGAAAAAGAAAACCTCTTTAGCAAATTGTGCTGAAAGACCTGGGTATCCACCTGCAGAAAGATGAAACTGGATTCTCATCTTTCACCATTAACAAAAATCAACTCAAAATGGATTAAAGATTTGAACCTAAGATCTCAAACTACAAAACTACTGGTGGAAAACACGGGAAACTCTGAGAGACATTGGGGATAGGCAAAGACTTCTTAAGTAAAAGCCCCAAAGCACAGGCAATCATCCTCAAAATAGACAAGTGGGATTGCATCAGATTGAGAAGTTTCTGCACAACAAAGGACACAGTAATTAGTGTGAACTGGCCACCCTTGGAATGGGACAATATTTTTGTAAACTACATCTCATATAAGGGACTGGTAAACAGAATACACAGGGAACTCAAGTGGCTTACCCAAAAAGAAATTATTAACCCCATTAAAAGATGGGAAAATGAGCTGAACAAAAAACTCTCTAAGGAAGACATTATGAACAGCCAAAAAGTACACGAGGAAATGCTTAGCATCCTTCATTATAAGGGAGATGCAGATCAAAACCATAATGAGATACAACTTAACCCTTATCTAAATGGCAAAGATTAAAAATTTAAAAAAATGATAAATGTTGGTGAAAGGAGAGCTCTCCTATACTGTTGGTGGGAATGTAAATTGGTCAAGCCACTGTGGAAAACAATACGGAGGTTTCTCACAGACCTACAAATAGAACTACCATATGATCTAGCAATCTAGCAATTCCACTTTTGGGTATCTACCCAAAGGACAGGAGAATGCTCGGTCAGGAAAGCACTTGCACATCAAGGTTCACTGTGACATTGTTCATGATTACTAAGACATGGAACCAACACAAATGTCTACAAACAGATGAATGAATTGAAAAAGTGTGGCATGTATACTCTATGGAATACTATTCACACATAAAAAACAAGACCCTGGCATTTGATAGAAAGTGGTCAAATATGGAAGATTTATTGCTGAGTGAAGAAAGCAAAGAGAGATATTGTATGAAAGAGAGATATTGTATGTCCCCACTTAATAACATACTGACTGTCCATACTCTATAGTAGAGATTGAAAAATTGGAGGACATAAAAGCAGTGAAAATAGTTATGGACTGGAGATAATGTGGAAGGAGGGTGGGAGAAGGGAAGAGTATAGGGAAGGAAATCAGTGAGAAAAAATAGAGAGGCAAGACATTTGTGGGACACAGAAATGGATTATTACCTGTTGATGATAACGTGTATAGTATTCTCAACTGGACTGGTCTGAGGTGTATTTCATGTTGGGTAAATTCTCTTTGCAAGCCAAATGATGCATAGTGATCAAATGTTTAAAATAATAATAATAAAGCAAATATGGTAATAGGAAAAGTTTTTTAATAAGTGAAAAATCTTCATGATTTCCAATGTATCTTTTGTCCAGGGTTTTATTCAGGCAACATCATGTTTATCTTAATATGGTTGGTTTAATGAGACAGCCGGTATTTATGTGTTATGTGTTGTATTTTACGTAGTTACCTTGTTAGATAACAAGAAAATGGATTCGTGATTAGATTCTTCTGGCTTTAGTTTTGGTGCCAAGAAATACTAAGTTAACCCTCTTTCATTCCTAAGGTGCTTGGGGAACATTTAACTTTAATTTTCTGCTCACAGTTAAGTCTATTATTTTTGCTGTCTTTTATTTTTTCTTTTCTTTAAATTTATTTTTTTACATTAATTCACTATACATCATCACAGCATACAGAATGAATTTTCCATCCAGAATACACTGTATATTGGCTCAATCAAGCACATCAACATACGTGTTATCAACAAATAATTTTCCATTTCTTATGTCTTGTATAGTTTGCTTTTATTTTTTTGCCATCCTTGATTCCCTATCCCTCACCCTTTGCTGTGTCCCACCCTCCTCCCACATTGTCTCTGGTATCCATGGTTGTTTTCTATGCCTTCCTCCCCCCACCCCATTTAATTGATTTGCTAATGAACTTAATTAGTCTAAATATTTGCAATAGCAAGCACAGCTGATATATACATATACATGAACCCAAGTCTGACTTATAGGCATAAACCTCAGTGAATAGAATGAACATACTATAAAAGTAGTACTTAGCTG
>NW_006207507.1:14881-25025 GCF_000334495.1 Tupaia belangeri chinensis
TACAGTTGTCTTCAATTCCTTTTCCCCCAACATTTTGTTGATCACATAATATCATAAGTAATCTAACTACTTTTAATAGCAAGTTTAGCTGGTAATTTCATGAAAAGCAGTTTTGAACTGGTAAGGATATTTCCTTGAACCTTAAAGCCTAGAAACAGGTTAGTATTCTGTTCAAATAGTAGGTACATGAACCTATTGACAGCTCAAGACAGGACAAAAATCCTTAAAACTGTACAACAAAGCTTAGAAGAAAAGCAGCAATATTTTAGTCAAGTCACAGAATGCTGTTTCATCAGTTCAGTCTCATGTACTTAATCTTTCTTCTGTTGTGGTTCAATCTTCCAGATTGAATTCTAGGATATAATATTCAACTCCAGACTTTGTCCCTACAATTAAGTTGCCCATTTTCTTAGTTTTTGAACTCTTATTTCTATGTGTGTCTGCATTTAATTTTACTAGTATACCACTCCCTTAAGAATTTCTTGGAGATCTGGTCTGGTGCTGGTAAATTCTTTCAGGTTTTGTTTATCTGAGAATGTTTGTGTCTTTTCTTCCCCAATGAATGATAATCTTGCTGGGTACAATATTCTTAGTTGAAATTGCTTTTCCCTTAACACTTTAAATATATTTTCCCATTCTTTCCTCACTCGCATTGTTTTTGATGACAGGTCAGCTGTTAGCCTGATGGGATATCCTTTGTAGATAACTTACCAGAAGCAAGGAAATGTTTGGGCAGAATTGAATGCTAAGTAGCCATTACTAAAATTGTTAAGCTATGTAATACTTCCTGGCCATTGTCTAAAATCAAATGTAAATTGTTAAAATCCGTAATTTGGATAAATTCCACGAGATTAATTTATGTCAAATTACCTGAGAAAATCTATTTAAGAAGCAATGCTATGCACCAAAGAGGTAAAATTGATAATCCAGTGTTAAGCATGGAGTCATGGAGATCATGGCCACCAGGTTCTTCCTGAGTCCTCCTTATAGCTCTCATTATTAAATTAACCTTATTGAATTATTTGTATTGCTGATCTTTAAAACTTTGTAGGAATGAAAGATATCGTGTTGGTCTGTTAATAAGATCATTCAGTTCTACATTGGGAAATTTTCCAAGTTTTTGTTGTCGTTTGTTTGTACATGTTCATAGCTATTGATATATACTAAAAGTTAATGTTGTTAAAAATTAAAAGTCCTGGTCAATATGGATAGCTGTAATTCTACATACAAGTTTATAAGCTTGATGGCTCTTCCAGGAGATATCAGATTCTCTAGGGTGGAAGAGAAGAGATGAACATGGGTAGTTGGTAAAACCTCTTTGAAGTTGGTAAACTGGGATCCACTCTTCTGACAAAATCGGTAAAATCTCCCATTGGAGATTCTCTTTAGAAAAATCCCCTTACAACCCACCTACCCTTAAGTTTAAAGTTCTCTAGTTTCTCCCTTGGAACACTTGCTTAATAAGCAGCAAAAGATAAATTCAGACTGGCCAGACATTTCCACATAGGATATACATTCAGCCCTATAATGAGGATACCAGAACTGACTTTGGATAGGCCTCCATATCAGGGATAAAAGCTAGGGAATCTCCTGTCCAGGAACCTGGTAGGGCAGGAGTCTCAAGACACAGGGTAGGACAAATGAAGGCCAAAGCTCCTGGCTGCCTTCCTGCCTTCTAGCACTCCTTCTGTTTTCTCTTCCTTTAAACTTCTTTCCCTTTGGACTCTCCCCTTGTCTACATTCTCAGAGACTGGGATATATCTAGGCCTTACCTCAATATGAGTTAGATAATCAGGAGGCTTAGCCATAAAAATGTTTAAACTAAAGTTTAAACTATGATTGCATTCTCCATCTAGAGCTTTTGTATAGTCAATAAGGCAGATGCTTTGTAACATCTGTAAACTGGGATCCACTCTTCTGACAATACTCAGCTGCTCCTTACAGGAGATAAAAAACAGGATCTATTGGAGTTAAGGTTCTCTTTTCAGTGCAGTATCTCTCACAGACCAGAATAGAACTAGGAATATTCTTAAATAACTCAGAAGTGCTTTAACAAATTGGCAGTTCACCTTAACCTTTTACCTTGCTTAAAAAGCATCCAAAAGTCAATAGTAATCCTGAAGACTGGGAGCTTACACCAAGGGCAGGATCTGGAAAAAGACCAGATCAGAGCCTTTGCCTTGGAAGAAACTAAATATTTCCAGTATGGGCAGCCTGGTTACTAGACAATGCCCATGACTGGTATCCTCACGTTACTCCCATTGGGACCTCATCCCCAAATGTGGAGTTTGTCACTAGATATGGAAATGCCCTGAGCTCTGAAGGGAGCTCAGGACTTCTGAGTCCATGTTGGCCTCTGAAACTGAGCATTTATTGGGCCCAAGACCCCACTGAATCCTCTTGGACATCTGGCAATCTCACTGGATAAGTTTCAGGTAACCCTTAAAGTGACAAGTAAGAATATTTTTTAAAAAATAATTTATGTCTAAACCAGAGGTTAATGTTGTTTCTAAAAGTACACTCATAAGAAGAAACAAGGGGAAATAATAGTAAGCAGGAAGAGGTGATCTAAAAGGAAAGGTTTTAATATAGAAAGAATTTTGTATGGTAAAGTTTTTGTCTTCAGGAAAATTGCCAAGGTAAAGAAAAAGGAGACAAAAACTACAAGTCTACAGCATGTTCTTAAAGATTTGAGTTATACTGGAAGAGTCTAAGAGTTATAAAGCTTGATAAAATTAAGGTTTTGTTAATAACAGCATGTTGTTGAAGGTTTGAGTTACAGTGAAAGAGTCTAAGTTATAAAATTTGGTAAAATTAAGGTTTTGTTAATAAATGTTCTGAAGTTAATTGAACTGATGTGATGCCATCAGTCATAATTTTGGTTGTTTTATTTAAGTGTATGCAATAGAAATAGCTAAATTTCTTTGTCTATTACATTAGTATTATAATGAATTACTCTTCTCACTTAGAATTAATAAGACTACAAATGGTGGTTGGGACAAAGTCTCCAGTGAACACCCATCATGACTTCTAGCACAGACCTATAGATAGATCTCTGGTAGAGGACCCTTAACTGCTGCCTTCTTCACCCCCCTTCACATCATTGCTCAATATTAGGAGGAAGAAGTCAGAGTGGCCTTGTACTCCTATTCCCCCTAACAGCAGTTGGGAATTTCTCTGCAGAAGGGAGAATGAGGTAGGAGACAGGAACCCTAAAAATATAGTTAGGGTATAGGCCCAAAATAGAATCACAAAATGGCTAAGTTTTAAGATGGAGACAAAGCAGCTCAGCTGCTTGTTCAGGAGAGACGGCTTGCAGCAGTTACTCAATGATTGATCTAGGCAGCATGACTTAGACCTAAAACAGACTTTTTTCCAGGACCCACCACATTTTGGAAGAGGATAAAATAATGGTTTTATGGCCCAAAGTCTCTAGACAAAGAATCTCCTGGTCTTCATACCTACTCCAAAATTAGGAGAAGAATAACTGAACCCATCCAGCATGTGCTCCTCCCCCACTAAGAGAGGAATGCATGCATGAGCCCCACCTAGAACAAGCCTGAACAAGGCCCCACTGACCCAGATAAAAGCTCCTGACCCCAGTTCCTCCTCAGCAACCCATTTTCTGGGACACCTCCATTCTTGAGAGCTCTATTTTTCCTTTCCTCTCCTTCAATAAACTCCCCATTTTGCTATACTTAAAAAAAAAAAAAAGAAAGGAAGGAAGAAAAAAAAAAAGGTCAAAGGTATGGGAGCCTAAGGATTTACAGAGTGGAAGTAGAGGGGCCATGCAATGGTTTTCATGGTCTCTCACAAGGGGACCCAGGCAGTTAAGAGAGCTTGAGTTGAGCCAGATACTGCAATTGTTCAAAAACACATTAGATCATTTCTGTATTGGTCAGGGTTCTCCAGAAAAAAAACCAGAACTAACAGTGTATATATATATAAAACAAAGGAATTTATAGAAATTCTCTCACATGATCAAAAGGTGAAGTCCACAGTAGCCTGTCTGTAAGCTGGAGCAATAACTGAAAGATTCTGAAGTAGGGAAGGAGTACAGCTTCAGTCTAAGGCCTGATGGAGGCCCACAGAAGACTCTAAAGAAGGAAAACTGGTGAATCACCAGTCCCAGAACTGAAGGGACCTGTCAGGTGGCCACTTACACCACTCTGATATAGGTCCAGAGTCCAAAGGTTAAAGGACTTGGAGTTTATCTGTCAGGAGGGGTGCAGGGACTGGGAGCTGGCAGGAACAAATGAAGACAAGGGCTGAATGGAGGATCAGGAGTGGAGCAGGCAGAATTTCTAGGAGTGGAACACACAGTACACTCTCAAAGGAGGGAGAAAAAACATAGAATCCCACTTCATCTCTTTGTTCCTCCCAGAATCCCAACCTATTGGATAGTGCCTGCCAATACTAAAGGCAGGTCTTCCTCTTTCAGCCCACTGAATCACATGACAATATTGTCAGGCAACACTCACAGGCATAATTAGAAACAACATCTCACAAGCCTGCCAGTCATCCTTCAAACCAGTCAAATTGACTCCCCAAATTAACCATCACAGTCTCTGTTCCTCACAACGAGGCTGAGAAGTGTCCAGTCTGTCTGTTCCCTGAGTGAGAAAACTGAGGCTTAGTGAAGTACAGAAATTTGTCTTTGATGATTGAGGCACTACATGGAAGAACAAGGTCGACATTATTCTTTGAGTAATCACAACTATCATCTTAGTTCATATTTATAGGAAAATCACACCCCAATATATGGCTCTGTAGTGTAAATGTGCATAAAAATGAAAAGTGGCAAGTCATAGGAAATAACTTACGCCAAACATGAAAATGGAGGCATAATACGTAAACTGGGGTCTCTCATAATATCATCACTTATAGGATTGTAACTTCAAAATTTGGTACCACTATTAACTTCAAAAAATATTCCTGCTTGTTTTATAAAATGCAAGCATTACAGAAGTGCAGAAAATAAATTGTGCAAATGTTCTGTTCAATTATTGCCTGCAATATGGAGATGCTAATTGCCAGTTGTCCCAAAAGGTCCCACAGAACTGGTCATAATGTGAGATTCTGTGTAATTATTTTTTGTTTAGAAGTGAAAATAAATGGCTGAACCTTCTCAAGGAAATGGATTTGTGTCAGCTCTCTGAGGAATGAGCTGGAAGGACAGGCTGACTTTCCTTTTTCCTGCATGTGCTAACGTGGGAGTCCTCACACATTGTACCTTCAGGAAGAGAAGGGTCAGTATGGTTGATGGAAAGACAGATGGGAGCATGGTGAAAATTGTGGAAAGGCCTTTCCCATTCACCTGTGTGGTCTTTGAAATTACTCAAATTATTGGGAATAAGAAGTAAGGTATGTGAGTCTTCACCTTCCTGTCTTGCAGAGCCTCTGCTAACCAGTAGGCATTTCTGTAAAACTGCTGTTGTGCCAAGTGACATGCTTGCTTTTGTGGGCCTCCAAGTGGAACATCTGACTGAGCCACAGCATCTCCAAAGCCCAATCCCTGGAAGTAGTGTGTGTCCTTTTTCATCATAGTTTATTGACCAACTACCGATAATGGCAAGTCTTAAGTATCTGCATTGGTCAGCCAGGGATGGACATGGCAGGGGGAAGGAAAGACCCACAGGGCTTTCAGTCCTGGTCTACCCATCAACTCGTGGTTGGGGCAGGGGATAAACAATCCAGGACACACAACATACAACATGCAATATCACTCTTTATTGTGAAAATAAACAGAGACCATGAGTGAGGAAAATATACAAAGCAACAGGTCATTCAGATGGTTATGTTACCTGGCTCACAAGGGAACTTTGGCTTCTTGGTCAGGGAGGCCTCCAACCCCAGCCATGGTCATGGCCTTAGGTTGGTGAAAAGAGAAGCAAAGATGATGAAGGTGAAGATGAAGATGATACTCAAGGGCTTCTTTTAGGGGATTTGTTTGAAGGCCTCCTCTGGGATCTTAGCCTGGGTCTGGAGAAAAATCAGAAGAGCCAGGTGCCCTAAATTCCATCCTCAGGCCTCTTGGCCTCCACCTTACTGGCCTTCTTGAAGGTCCAGAAACATCAATCTTTTACCCACTTGATTCCCATTCCTCACCTGGAGCATAATGAAGACCTGACCAGCTCTGGGGTAGTCCCACTCATTATCCTGAAGACACCTGTGGAGAAATAAGATTAGGTGATCTTCACTACCACCACAGTACAGACTTGCTGACCAAGAAATGCCACTGCAACAGCTGTTACATTTTTTTTTCTGGGACATGTGTGCCAGTAAGAGCACTACAGTAATATAAAGAAAGACCCAGCAAAAACCAAAATGTCTGCCAGTAACATTTATGCCCACTAAAATTCGAGGCAGAAAAAACAGAAGTGATTTTTTTTCTTAATTTCATTTTAGATTATTCATTCTAAGTACATAAAAGTACAAGTGACTTTTATATATTGATATTGCATCCTGTAACCTTGCTGCACTCACTCATTAGTTCTAGTTATTTGTTGTGGTGAATTCTTTCAGATTCTCCATATGAAAAATAATGTCATTTAAACATTATACTATTTTGTAAATTATTTGCATATATTAGTATAAAAGTGTGATACTTTTTTGTGGGCCCACTGATTTTTTTTCTAGAAGCAAAATATCCACATATTTATTTTTCCTAATTGCATATAAGTTTCCAGTATTTACTCCTCTGCTCCTCTCAGCCCACCCTATTCCTTATTCACATTCAGCACTCACTTCTGAGACCATTCGAGGTTCATTCCAGACTGGGTAGAGAAAGCCTGTACCATTTCCTGCTGCTCCTGAGAGAGGGAAGGCACAGAGCTGGAGCAGGGTGTGGGCACCTGGATGGAGAAGGCGCTCTGGGTCTCCTTGGAGCTGGCATTCCTCACAAACAGTTCGTCATTCACGATGCATAGACTAGAGAGAAAATGGACCCTCAAATGCCTGGAAAGATTGACAACTTCATGGGCCAGCAAGTGGCATGGTGGTTAAAGGTGCTGGTCTCCCACATGGCCGACCATGGTTCAAGTCTCGGACCTGGTGGCTTGCTTTCTCACTTCCTCTCTCTCTCTCTCTCTCTCTCTCTGTCTCTCTCTGATCAAATGGAAAAAAAAATAATAAATAAAGTTAAATAAAAATTAAAAAAAAAGATTGACGACTTCACAACTCCAGCAAAAGGATCCTCTTTAACCACTGCCATTCAGAAGCTAAATTTTTTCTATATCACTACTGTAACTACCTCACAAATTCATTGACCAGTACCCTCTATTCCTAGCACAAAATCCATCTTTAGAGAGCTTGTCTACACGTTTGACTAGATTTGTAGATTTAATCACAGTGCATTTACCCAGTACAACAGCCCAAGAAAGTGCATACAGACAAGTGACTTAACATGATCAAGAGCAAGCAGTAAGTGAGTGTTAGGATTAAGAAGAAAACCCATATTATGACTCCTGAGCCCAGATTTTTAACCCATGATTCCCCCAACCCTAAACTTCTCTTTGGATCTACTTATTAGCCTTCCACAATATGGAGACTACCCTGAAAACTGTATCTTCATATTTCTACACTGCTAGTATCAGTGGGACAGATGTTTTCAACCTGTAACACTGACCTCGAATTGCTGGCAGGGGTAGAGATGAAGGTCCGGGTGAAGGCACGAACATCTCCTTGAGAATTTCCTTCAACTTCAAGAACAGTAAACAATACAGTCAACCATAAGTATCCACAAATGAATTGGTTCCAGGACGTCTTACCCCGACATGCCAAAATACATGGGTGCTCAAGTCCCTTATATAAAATTTGCAAATAACCTATGGACATCCTTCCATACACTTCAAAACACCTCTAGATGACTAATAATACCTAATACAATATAAATGCTATATAAATAATAACTGTATTTTCAAATTTGTATTACTTTTATTGTGTTTTCTTTTTTTTTTAAATCAAAAGCTGATTCTTTGAAAGGCACCAATAAGATCATTAAGTCCACTGCCTATTGTGTTTTCAAGTATTTTTAATCTGTGATTGGTTGAGTCCATGGGTACAGAACCCATGGCTATAGAGGGTTGACTGAACCCACTTAGACTTGCATATGACATACATACTCACATAGCTTTCTTCAGTCAGGGTTTTACTAGATACTCATGCTGAAGGGAGCCAGACCAGGACAACTGTTCACTTGCAGTGGAGAGTGTGGTGGGAAGGGGGAGTGCAACAACAGGAAAATTCTTCTTCCAGTGATAAGGTCCCTGTCATTATCATGGGTCCTATGACAAGAACTTTTTACAGGCTCACTTGACTCCTATTTCATGGTAGTCTGAGATGAGTATTATTAGCTTCATTTTGCAAATGAGGAAACTGAAATCTTAAGTAGCCAATCTAAGGTCACAAGATAACCTGAGATGAGTACTTTCAGACTCCATAGTCCATGTCCCTAAAGCCCAAGCTGCACAGGCAGAAAGGTATGGAGCTAGGTCAGACCAGGATGGTATTTGGGCAGGAGAATGCAGAAGGAAGAACAGGAAGGCAAGGAACAGAACAGAGGCTGAGAGAGTTCTGAGAGGCAGCCCAGCCGGGAGAGGGACCAACAGGGGTTTTGGGAAGAAGACTGTACAGACACTCACCTTCCTTGAATATCCCATTGACAGAAAAGCAGACCATCATTTCCTGAAAAGGAAGAACTCAGGTGCTCAGGATCCCCTTTACCTCCTCCCCACCTCAGGTCCCCCTGGTCTGCCTGAGGGAGGAGGCAGGGGCTCACCGTATGGAACCACATATCCACCAGGAAGGAGCTGAGGTCATGCTGAGTTTTGGGCAACAAGCTGAGGGTGTTCACAATGTCATGTTTTGTGTGCTTCAGCAACTTCCTCCGCAGGTCTGTGGCAGGGAGAAGAGGTGAAGATAGAGGGTTGTCACACCCTGACCATGCTCCCTCTGAATGGCCCTTCACACCTACTATCCTGCCCAATCTTGCCCATACACACTTACAAGGGTCCTTGAGCTTCTTCATGTTCCTGCTTTCCTTGAAGTACTCGCACAAGCTGCTCCTATGAGGAAAACGGGATCAGGAGGTGGTAGTATAGCCAGTGTGGGTGTCTCCAAGAACTGGCCTAGTTCTGGTGACCCAAATGGCTACTGACCAGTGTAAGCTGTGATACTTACGGGCCTGGGTTCTCAGGGTTGAAGGGAATGGTCAGGGAGAAGCAGGCCTCATCATGGTAAGCACCAAGAAGACCCTGTCGGTCTCCAGAGTCATAGATCAAGAAATACCTGTGGGGGGGAACAAGGAGGACAGGCTATCTTTATAGTCTGGGCTCCAAATGAGATTTGAACACTCCTTCAAACCATGAGAATACCTTGTACTGGATGGCCCAGCCCACCCAGCCCTCCAACTCCTCATGGTCCCAGGGGCACTTACTGCTGCAGGAATTGCAGGACGAGATTCTTCAACATCTCAGATCCTTTATAACTTTCCTGAAATCAAAAGGCAACTTAGACCCATGCAGTTAACAAACTCTCCTTTGCAACACCCCAAATCTTGGTTGGCCCTCTTCCTCACCATGCAGGGTTTTATTAACTCAGGAATCTCAACATCACCAATATTTGGAGGTGGTAATTCTTGGCCATCCTTGAGAAGGGAAGAAGAGATCAGAAGTGAAGAGAAGGGAAGTTATATCAGATGACCAACGAGATAAACAAGATGGGGTGGGATGAAGTATCAGAGACCAAATGTGAAATGACCCTGAAAATTCTCTGGGAGAGTTTACAGTGGACATCTTCATCATGGGGTCTTAGAAATCTCTGTTACATGCAACTCTGTGTATGTGTGGTGTATGAGCATATGTGTGAACATCATTCCATGGATAATCTCTGAGACTTTTTCAGGAATCCTTATCCTTTAAAATGCATGAGGGTCTTATGTACACGTGTAATCTATACAAGACCCAAAAGGCTTGAGGGCAGGTGTGGAGGTCATGTATGTAAGGAGAGACAATGATAAAGGTTAAGGACTTACCAGGCATAACAGCTCAGGGAAACAATCACGGATGGCACTGTCCAAAACCAGAAATAGAATGAAGTCACGGACAGTTCAAGGTTGCACACCATCCATACCTAACTTTCTCTT
>NW_006207507.1:25056-27490 GCF_000334495.1 Tupaia belangeri chinensis
TCCCTCTCTTCCTATGTCTCTCTATATATATCTCTCCCTCTCTTTCTTCCTGGGTTACTCCCACCTACACTGCCCTGACTCCCTGCTCCAGTGCCACAAGAAGTGGCATTAAAGCCCAAGCTTGGGACCATCAGATGGCATAGTTGTTAAGGCACTGGACTCCCATATGGCTGAATGTGATTTGAGTTCTACACCTGGAGTCTTGAAACATTCTGGGTATGTCTTCCTGCATCCCTAAAATCCCAAGAGGAGAATGAAGAAGGGACTGCACATGGCCACTCCTCTGGGAGGGGGGGGTGATTTCTCTCTTTTTTTCTCTCTGTCTCTCTAGCAAGCACACATGCCCTATAACAAAAATTTCTCTTAAAAAAAAAAGCCCAAGTTCCAGGCATCCTTCCCCTCTCTGCCTGGCTCACCTTCCTCCAAGTCCCCATGAAAGGTTCCAGAGGGAGCAGGGAGTAAGGTGGGAGCCCGGGACTCTGTTTCCTCTCTGGGGGTTCAGCATTCTGCCAGACCTGGCCTGGACAAGAACAGATCAGCCCCCAGGGATGGTCCAGGATGCTGAGGCAGGGAGAAGGGTGAGGTAGGGCTCAGGGACCAGGAAGGGAAAGACAGGGGCTGGCCACAGAAAGGGAATGAAAGCAGGGGAGCAGATATATGGAAAAACCTGGAAGTACAAAGGAGAAAGAGGAAGCAAAGCAAGGGGAAGGGAAAGACACTTGACATGGTGGTGAGAGTCAAGGAGGAAGAGTGAAAGAAATGGTTTCCCTGCTATTGCCCTTTTCTTCACATGCCCCTGGCTGGCCCAGGGGCCCAAGGTAGGAATGGAAAACATACAATTGTCAGGCTATGGCCCACTGGAAGTGGATTAAGTCTTTACCACCTGAGTGAGTTCAGTCTGCACTGGGCAAAGGACATGGAATAGCCAGAAGGCAAGAGACTTTGCTCAGAAGAGTGAAAGGCCAAGCCCCAGCTCTGCATTGGGTCTGGGGTCCCCTTTTGTGATCACCACATTCTCTCCTGATGGTCACTGCAGTCCTGTGCCTGTCTTAGGTGGAGATCTGTCCAAGGAATCATACTCATCTTGGCTACCCAAGACTCCTCTGAAGGACCAGGAGGGATGATGTGGTGATATGTGGAGGGAGGAAGGAGTAGTGCCCAGAAAAGCCTGTCCTTCTCTCTTCAATTTCCTCTGCCCTCTGCCTTCCACTTCTGGCTCAGGAAGCCCTCTGCTTACAGGTGGTGGCCCCCTTTTGGTCTTTTGACTCAGAACTCAGACAACCCAGGTTTCTCTCCGAGGAGGGCCCAGCTCCTGGCATTGGGCCAGAGGAATGGCTGTCATGGCAGTAGTCGCCCAGGGCCTCAGCCCTCACCACGGGGCAGGAAGGCCACCCTGTCAGCTGGGGCCAAGTAAGGGGATTTTTTTGGAGCAAGGGAAGGAGGATCCTGCTCAAGATAGGTGAGAGAAGCCCCATCTCAGCATATACACAGGAAGACCTGTCTCAGCATGAGGCCCTGGGCTGGAGGACCCTTTCCCAGTGCAGGGCTCCAGCATCTGACTCACAGCTGAGCACCCACAATGCTGGTGAGGAGGGGGAACTCTGATTTCTGGAGCACAATCATGGAGGGCAGGCTGGGGGAGGCTTGGTGTAGAGGTGAGAAACACACGGCAGACCAGGAGAACAGGTGAGCAGGTTAAGGGACAGAGAGGAGAGGTGGGCCTGTGGTCCTCCCAGAGGTCCAGAGCTGCCTCCTCCTACAGATGGCACTGTCAGGGCAACATGGGCCCTGAGAATGCATGGGTGCCCAGGAGGGTGTCAGGGCTCAGCACTGACCTTACATAGGCAGATCGGTCTGGGAAGGTGCGGCACAAGGGGTTCCCTTCCAGCCATAGCTCTTGGAGCTTCAGCCCTTTCACCTTGTCCAGCTCCCGCACCGACTTCAGCTGA
The DNA here is from genome assembly GCF_000334495.1 of Tupaia belangeri chinensis. Lineage (NCBI taxonomy): Eukaryota > Metazoa > Chordata > Mammalia > Scandentia > Tupaiidae > Tupaia > Tupaia belangeri. The sequence goes on from NW_006207507.1 coordinate 27,006, forward strand.
GAAAGATGGAGGAAAATTAGAAAAGGAGTCCCAGAGAAAGAAAAGCATCCTGGCTCCTGGACCCCCAGCTCCCACCCCCATGTGCACTATCACCCACCCTCAATCCAAATCTCATCTGGCTCTCTCTCCTCACCTCATTTTTAGAGAGGTTCAGGATGTTGACTCTGGGGGCCTTCTCTGTAATGTCGGACAAGCCATCCAGCTGGTACAGTTTATTGTTGCGCAAGTTCAAAGACAGTAGCTGTTTGGGAAGAAGAGTTATAGTGAGGGTTATTATCTAGGGCCTCAGAAACAGCTCTGTCCTCCACCTCATCTTTTCTACTCCTCTGCATAAATGCCAGAACTGGGCTTAAGGCCTCACCTCAGGGAAATTTCTTTCAATGATTTTCAGAGTGGCAGTCATGCAGTTTCTTCGATTCAGGATTATGTCAATATCATGTCCCACCAAGTCTTTAGGAAGCAGAGAAAAGAAAATTCAGAAGACT
>NW_006207507.1:27521-27897 GCF_000334495.1 Tupaia belangeri chinensis
AGGAGCCCCAGCCAGTCTAGCACCAGCACCAACTCCTCCTCAAATTACCATCCCTACATCTCCCTCCCAGATGATCTTTCTGCCCTCACCTGGCCTAGAATTACTCCTGTCAGTCATACCTGGGTCAAAGCGGAGCTTCTGGAGGTCAAGAGCTTGGTGGGAGACATTATATCGTTTGGTCATGGTCAGCTGCAGAGACGGAATTGTAGGGAGTGTTTCTGAGGTTGTGGTGGTGGTGATGACAGGGAAACTGGTGTAGGGGAAGAAACGGTGGGTCGGGAAATGGGCACATAGCATGCTTTATGTCTGCATTACCTTCAGCTGCTCTATTTCTTCTGGTTTCAACTTATTCTGCACAGAGTAAGGTGCATCGGAA
>NW_006207507.1:27928-40511 GCF_000334495.1 Tupaia belangeri chinensis
GCTGACAAAGATAGGTATCTGCAAGAAGGAAAGGTGTAGTAAACACCAGGAACTCTAATCCTCAAGAGGACAACCAGCACCTGGGCTGTCTTTCTGCCCCGGAACTAGGTACAGACAATGCCCTTGGCACACACCTTTCGATTCTTCTCATCAAAAACCTTATAGCTGACATCTTTTAATGCAGAGGCAGTATTGGCATCCTGGACAAAGAACCGAGCCTGATTTCTGACATAGTGAAACTACAAGGAGTGAAGGCAAAAGCAATAATGTCAAAAGTCAATGACTGCCTGCAGAGTCAGACATCACCAGTTCCCTAGGCCCACTCATCTGGTTTCACCATCATTTCTTACGTCAACCGGAGTGAAGGAGACACTGCACTGGCTCTGGATTGAACTCATAAGCCAAGTCTTGTTATACTTTCTTCCACATGGAATCTAAGGGTGAGAAGAAGTTATAGGAAAGAACAGACAAAATATGGAATGAAGGATGGAGAACAGACCTAACCAAGTGCTCTTTTCAACTTTCTCCATAGCCTTAGAGGATTTCTAAAGAAGGAATAATTGATACTATTTCTTATTTTTGTGACAAATATAAATTCCTAATCCCCCCTTCTCTCCATTGAGAAGGTCTCTTCCAAAAACTCAACTTAAGGTGTTTAATGATTCTTCCTTCTATCAGGTTCCAGAATATTCTACCTAATCCAGACCTTGCTATGATACTTACTGTGACCTTGAACCAGCTCCCTATGGTTCTGTCTCCACAATTGTCTTGAGTTTTCTGTCTCATTTCTCTCTCTCGACGTTTTCTATTTCTCCACACAGTAATATGGATACGGTCTTCATTATTCCATTTCACTCTCCTCTTGTCAGATTGAGTGCCATAAGGAGCACTAGGCAGAAGGGGAGAAAAGAAGTGTGTCCAAAAATGTGAAGAAATTCTTTTACACACCCTCACCTCATTGATACAAAAATGACAACCAGGTTTTCTCAACCACTATTTCACTCTTAGCATTCCTCAGTTTCCCAGTGAAAAGAGAAAAGGATGACCTTAGAGAGTAAAAGAGTTGTACCATCCCAGGGGCTGCTACATGCAAAGCAGGTTGGTCACTTACTGTCTTACTTGAGGGTCTTCAAGGGCACTGCTCATCACCACGTTTCCATCACCCTCCTGGAGATGTGAAGGCTGAAGCTCACCCCAACCATGTTGGTAATGATGGCTCCTCTTGCCAAAATTACCCCGGAAAGAACTCCCACTTTTCTTTCTTCCTCGAAAAGTGCTACCACCATCCTTGCACTCTTAAATTAGGAACAAAAACACAAGTTTGAAGACACATCAATGGTCCACTTATCCTGTACCATGTTGTGGGCTAAGATGATAGGAGGTGAAGCAAAATGCCAATCTTTTCCAAAGAACCAATCACAGAAACCCCAGAAAGCAAAGTCTTCTGCATATCCAGATTTAAGAGCCTTATCTCACTGATGAAACAATCAGTCTTGAAAAAAGTAACTCTTTGAACATTGAAAAGAAACTCAGAAGGATTTATGGAGCAGAGATGTGTGCAAACCATGGATAAGACCACACCAGCCACACACCAAGAGGCTGTCCTAATCTTGTCTTTTCTCAAGTCTCCTCTAATTTAAAAATTACACCAATATCTGAGAGGCAACCTTTCTCACACCTCCCAAATTCACCCTGCCATTGAACTGATTTCTTGAATAATTAGCAAGCTGCACTTCCTTTGCTGGTACAGTAGAAGCTTTAGTGACAGGTAGAACTGTGGCTATGCCACAATCCCTTCTCTTCCATTCTCCTGGAGTTTTGGGCATGCACACACACTCACCTGGAGTGGTCTTTTCAAGCTGCCAGGTCCAAGACTCAAACCACATTCAGCCATATGGGAATCCAGTGCCTTAACCACCACACCACCTGCTGGCCCCCAGAATGAGCTTTCTTTTTGCTTAACTTAAAATGTTTTCTGCCCAGGAGACAATACTTCCTAAACTCAGCCCTTCTATAAAAAGTGTCTTAACAATAAATTGCAATGATAAGCATCAAGTATAACTTGAAAATATCTGGAGGTTTTCCTGTTATCTTTCTGATATTGATTTCTAATTTGATCCTATTATGATCAGATAACATATTCTATTTCAATTCTTTAAAATTTGTCAAGGTTTTGTTTTGTTTGTTTTTATGGTCCTGATGGTCTATACCTGTGCCAGGTTGGAGAAAGGGTGTATACTTTGCTGTCATCAGGTAGAGTGTTCTATTTATGTTATGTATATCTTGTTATGTATATCTTTGTCTTTCATTCATTTTCTTTGCTCTGAGGCCTAGTTTATTGGATAATGTAGCCTCAGGTATGCATGGGCAGTGTTTTGGCTATATTTCACCCCGTATTTACTCTTAAGTGTTGTGTTACTCTTCATCACACAATTCACTGCCAATCTATCTAATTCGCCATGTGACAAGATATGGAAGTTTTCTGGGCATCTACAGAAATACATAGTCTCAATTGTCTCTTCTATGGGTAGATTCATTCATGATGTTTCATGTTAAAACATGAAAAACACGTGAAAACAGAACAGAAAAAAAAACAGAAAAAAAGTATGAACAGATGGTAATACTAAAGTCTTGGGGAAATAGGGATTAAGGTAATTAGATAATTAGAAATAAGCTTCCTCTTGAGCTTTAACATTTAAGATTTTCTGGGTATGTACATTATACATTTTGTACATTAATTACTCCATGTTGCCTCAGGGTATACTTATGTATAAAAATTCATTCACTGCTGATCATTCCAGGATGTACTGATTATGACTAGACCTCTGAATAACTCCTCTTGGGGAGTCACTGCTTTCACAGTGTGACTCAGGGTTGGGAAAGTCCTACTACTCAACAACCTTTGGGATCTCCCCTTTATCGCATTGGAAACAAAATTTACCATGGGTAGACTATTTCACCCAGACATTCCAATTGCTCAGTCTCAGAAACCTGGAGGTGACCTGGAGTGTTCTCTTTCTCTTTCATTCCACATTTAACTCATCTGAAAATTTTCTTGGCTCTTCCTTCAAAATATATCCACAGTCTAGCCACTTACCACCTCCTCCACTGCTACCATCTTAGCCAGCTTACCAATATCCATCTCCTAAATTATATTGCCTTCCATCTCATCCTTCTGTTTTAACACTTGCTCCTTCAGCATCTATGTTCAACACAGCAGGCAGAGTGATTTATTTATTTATTTATTTATTTGCCATAGGGCACATGTGCTTGCTGGAGAGAGACACAGAGGGAGAAGGAAAGTGAGAAATCAGTCCCCATGGGAGATGGCCACATTGCAAATCCCTCTCTTCCAGTCTCCTCTTGGTATTTTGGGGCACGCACACATATGTTCAGCGTGATTTTTTCAAGCTGCCAGGTCTAGGACATGAACCACAGGGTCAGCCATGTGGGATCCAGCACCTTAACCACCATTCCACCTGCTGTCCCAGTCAGAATGATTTTTTAAAAGCATAAGTCTTGTCATTTCTCCACTTAAAATTCTGTAATGGGTGTTGAAGCCCATCAATAGGTTAAAAAACTGTGAGTCCATAATGAATTCAAAGACGACAATGAAAAAGAACTTAATTGGTCACATTTGGAGAACACAAGAAACTAATTAATTTTCATGAAAATTTATGAATGAAAGGAGGTCAAATATTAAAGTGAAAGTGAGAGTACATGGCTAATCTGTGAAATATAAGAAGAGTTAGAGTCATCATTAAGAACTCTGACATTACTTCAGAAATAATGTCACTGAGCGGAAAAGTGTAAAAATGAGTTGTCTGGCCAGCCAGGTGGCATGGTGGTTAAGGTGGCTGAATCCCACACGGCCAACTGTGTGGTTTGATTTCTGGACCAAGTTGTTTATAAAACACTCAAGGTGTGTTTGTTTGTGTGTTTGTGAGTGTGTGTGTTCAAAATCCTGAGAGGAGAGTGTAGGAGGAGGATTGTGGTGTGATCATCCTCCCCTGGAGGGTGCCTTCTCTCTCTCTCTCTCCTCTGTTTCTCTCAGACAAGTGCGCACACCATATATCAAACTTAAAAAAAGAAAAAGAAAGTGAGTTAGCTAGCAGCTATAGATATGACCTCAAGCAAGGCTTTGTGTTAGGAACTGCATAGGAGAGTGATAAAAAGTCACAGAGAGATCCTATGGACAGAGATGAAGGCAAACATCCACTTACTAAACTCTTGCATCTCAGGACAATCCCTGTCTCGCAGTTGTGATGCCAGAATTAAAGATGACAAAAGGAGTATTATAGAACAACTACTATCTCTCACTTAGACTGCCTGAGTTCCCCCTCAGGCTGCATGATGTACTAGTAGATACTCCCACACAGCAACAGTAGTGAGTATCCTTTATGACATCACATGCATCCCTACCAGTACTTCCTAAGTCATTCTGGAATTCTGCCTACATCATTGCCATGCCACTGAGAACATGACCACTGCATCTCTGCTAGAGTAGTGAAAGAAGAGGGTAAGAAGGAAATCAATACTTACCCAGTGGCAGTCATCATTTTCCAGTGTTAGACAAATTCACTTGGTTTCTCTTATTTCCTCATGTAAGACCCATGAGAACTGCCATCTGAAGTCCCTTTTCAGATCATGAATATCAGGCACACCAAACTTAGGTACAGTTCCCAGGATTTCTCAGCCAATTAAGTAGGACAAGAATTGTGTTCTCACTTAATGGTCTGCCTCTACACCCTGAGTGTTCCTCCAGTGACTTCACTGACTCTTACTGGTGAGCTTTCAGGTCTTGTGGACAGATTCCAGTGAGAAGACCAGGAAGGCTGTTTTATGCTAGTCACTGATCTTGAGGTGGGAACCAGGTGTTTTGAACCAGGTTAAGATAGCTATCTTGGACCAGATGGGAAAAAATCTATTGGGACCACAAGGTTTACAGATTAGGAGTCACTCTGGCTGGCAATGTCTAACATAGAATAGGAGCCTAATTAATATTTGTTTAAAGAATGCATGTGATGGGACCAGCAGTTAGCATAATGGCTATGTCGCTGGACTCCCACATAGTTGACCATGGTTCGAGTCCCGGACCCAGTGGCTTAAACTCACTCCAGGCGCGAGTGTGTGCGTGCCCAAGATCCCGAGAGGAGAATGAAGGAGAAGGGACTGTGGCGTGGCCATCCCCCTGGGGAGTGATTTCTTGCTTCCTGTCTCTGTCTCTCTCTGTCTGTCTGGTGAGCGCAAGCACCATAGACCTCTCCAAAAAAAAAAAAAAAAGAAGAATGCATGTGATGTAAACTTGGGATTATCAACAAAACCACTTTCGAAAACATTCACCTCAATCATTTTATCAACATATATTTATTTGGTTGTTGGAAAAGACTTTTCCTATGATCCAATATTGAGCCAGAGAAGTTTGGGCTGCAGGACTGTTTCAGAACCTACTTGCAAAGTTAACATTTTCATTACTATACCCTCAGAGATAAAACTAAGTACTTCCCTGTAGACTAATGCAAAAACTTTCACTTAGGTGGTCTCAGAGAGAATTCAATTACAAAGAGTTGTGAGAGAAATTAGAGGATGCTTTCCCTGAATTCAGTTGACAACTTTCTGAACATGTGATGTGTGTAGGAAAAATTTTCTGAACCTAGGCCATAGTTACTCAGACTTGTGACAGAAAGTACCACCTTCGTCTCCAAGGAAGTGAAGAGTGTGTGTGTATTCATGTGTATGGGTGTATCTGTGCTCATGCATGTACACATGTGTATATTAATATTTTATATTATATAATTTAATTATATGTGTGTGTATATATATATATATATATACACACATATATATATATACATATGTATATATAAAAAATATGGTCACAGATACATGTATTCCAAATCATGTTGGTAAATGCATTGCCATGCAAAACTGAATTCTATTGCACATTTTCTTTTCATGTGTTATGTATTAATATGGTCTAATTTTGTTCATTGTTCTGAATATGTGGCATTTTTACATATTGATGTTTTAATATTTAATCAATTGGGTTTTTTTTAAACATCAAACTATTTACTTCTTTTATAAAGGATAAAGAAACAGACAGAGAAACAGGCACCCTCAACAGGGTCCTCATAATGTAGTCTATCCCCAAGCCCAGCTAACCCAGCTCATGGGCAGGCATCCAAGAGCATCCTCCTACCACCCATGATGTGCACAAGGAGGCACTGGGGCAAAGAACTGAGACCCTCCCATGTGGGTTCAGTTTTGTAAAGTGTTAAGTTATTACCATACCACTGGATGGTTCATGAATAGATTGTTTTTAGTAAGAATGTAATAGAGTTCTCTGTAACAAAGAAAAAAAGGGAACAATATGCTTGAGTTGAGCAGGATTACAAGAGAATCCCCAGTGGTGGACAAAATATCCAGTGAAGCACAGATTAAGCTTCTGAGTAGGTCCAGGATTTTGAGTATCTGCCTAAAACCTACAGTTTTCCAGGAGAAACACATGGATTTTTTAAATGTAAGTGATATTTTCCTAAAGATATTTAATCATATTTTCACCAAATAAATTACCATTGTGAAAGAGAAGTTAATTACCTACAGTATGCTTAATCATTTAAAAGTCATTCTTAGACTTTGACCCAGATATTCCACTTTTTAAATTTATCATATAAAATATTCTTTGTCTAAATATATACTTTAGCCATAATAATATGTTTGTGCTTTACAGGCTCTTTGGACAGAAAGACAATGGGACCAGAGAGTGGCTGACAGTGTTAAGAGAAGGTTAGAAATGATTGTCTCTGGAATCAAGCATAGATGGGAAAGAAGGGACGTGAGTGAGTCCCCTGACACACCTAGTGACAAGAATGAGGGATGATGTCTGGATTTGAAAGATGAGGGTGAGTAATAAGATAATAAAACACACTAAAAAACCTCTGAGGAACTGAATTCATCCTGGAGATGCACACCCTTCTGGAAACCTTCTTTTTTCCCCCCGTATATATCTTGTCTGCCCATCTTTAATCTGAACACCAGAAAAATAGTTCCTACATAGTCTGAGAAAGGACAGATGGTACAGGGGAACAGTATGCAATAATCAGTCTCCTGGACAGAAAACTGGAGTCAGGGAATACATCACACCCATCGCTTCCCACTGGACTTTGAGTGAGTCCTGTGTCTGAGCTCACTTCAGCCCTTCATGTACACATGTGTATATTAATATTTTATATTATATAATTTAATTATATGTGTGTGTATATATATATATATATATACACACATATATATATATACATATGTATATATAAAAAATATGGTCACAGATACATGTATTCCAAATCATGTTGGTAAATGCATTGCCATGCAAAACTGAATTCTATTGCACATTTTCTTTTCATGTGTTATGTATTAATATGGTCTAATTTTGTTCATTGTTCTGAATATGTGGCATTTTTACATATTGATGTTTTAATATTTAATCAATTGGGTTTTTTTTAAACATCAAACTATTTACTTCTTTTATAAAGGATAAAGAAACAGACAGAGAAACAGGCGCCCTCAACAGGGTCCTCATAATGTAGTCTATCCCCAAGCCCAGCTAACCCAGCTCATGGGCAGGCATCCAAGAGCATCCTCCTACCACCCATGATGTGCACAAGGAGGCACTGGGGCAAAGAACTGAGACCCTCCCATGTGGGTTCAGTTTTGTAAAGTGTTAAGTTATTACCATACCACTGGATGGTTCATGAATAGATTGTTTTTAGTAAGAATGTAATAGAGTTCTCTGTAACAAAGAAAAAAAGGGAACAATATGCTTGAGTTGAGCAGGATTACAAGAGAATCCCCAGTGGTGGACAAAATATCCAGTGAAGCACAGATTAAGCTTCTGAGTAGGTCCAGGATTTTGAGTATCTGCCTAAAACCTACAGTTTTCCAGGAGAAACACATGGATTTTTTAAATGTAAGTGATATTTTCCTAAAGATATTTAATCATATTTTCACCAAATAAATTACCATTGTGAAAGAGAAGTTAATTACCTACAGTATGCTTAATCATTTAAAAGTCATTCTTAGACTTTGACCCAGATATTCCACTTTTTAAATTTATCATATAAAATATTCTTTGTCTAAATATATACTTTAGCCATAATAATATGTTTGTGCTTTACAGGCTCTTTGGACAGAAAGACAATGGGACCAGAGAGTGGCTGACAGTGTTAAGAGAAGGTTAGAAATGATTGTCTCTGGAATCAAGCATAGATGGGAAAGAAGGGACGTGAGTGAGTCCCCTGACACACCTAGTGACAAGAATGAGGGATGATGTCTGGATTTGAAAGATGAGGGTGAGTAATAAGATAATAAAACACACTAAAAAACCTCTGAGGAACTGAATTCATCCTGGAGATGCACACCCTTCTGGAAACCTTCTTTTTTCCCCCCGTATATATCTTGTCTGCCCATCTTTAATCTGAACACCAGAAAAATAGTTCCTACATAGTCTGAGAAAGGACAGATGGTACAGGGGAACAGTATGCAATAATCAGTCTCCTGGACAGAAAACTGGAGTCAGGGAATACATCACACCCATCGCTTCCCACTGGACTTTGAGTGAGTCCTGTGTCTGAGCTCACTTCAGCCCTTACACAGAAAGACATGTAATCGGTTATGGAAATAGGTTTTGAAGTCAGACCAATCAGTATCTGAACCCTGATGCTAAATTATGTGGTCCAAATCAAGTACTGTTGACCTTGTTGCTACTCAACATTCTTGTTTTGCCCCTAAATAGAGGATATTACAGCTTCTATTTTGTGGAGTTATTGTGAAAATTTGAGTAAGTCAACACATGGAAATACATGAAAAGTCCCTGGAGAAATGCTTCTGACCTAATAAGCTATTAGTAGATTAAGTTCTTCGTGCAATGCCTGGTGTTGAGTAAGGGGTAGATATGTGTTAGCTGCATTCATTGTTATTAGTCTTCCTGGAAATAAGAAGGAAAACAAGACAGGTGAATGGAGACAGGTTGTTCTGTCACATATTGACATATTTACAAAGTGTTGGTAGTAAAATATGGCAGGCCCAGCAGGAAATAATCTGACATACAGATTAAAGGAAACAAAATAAAACTCTCAGAGATGGATATAGATATAATATTGAAGGATTTAATGGGGAGTTTAGGTTCCCATTTCCAAATATTGGGCAACAAGTATGTTATTATTCGCCAAATAGTTCAGGTTTAAGTAGAAGAGTATAAGCAGCAAGATAAGAGTATTGATCAAGTTATATGATACAAAGTAAAAGAAGACAAGTCAGGTTATAAAACCACATTTTACTGTAAGATTCCTCAATAGAAAATATTGATTAAAAATGATGGTTTCTTTTTTTTAATATAAAGGAGTCAAGGTAAAGTAATATGTGAGACTGTCAACTGTGTGCATAAATGGGTGACTGGGGTGCAGAATAGTTGAATATTCATATTTAGGCTTTATTTTACATTTTGAATATATCTAGTATATAAGATATCTACTAGCTGCTCTGTCATTTGGGGTCTCTAAGTTATACGAGTAAGAGTTGCTCGGATCCTAATATCCACCATCCCATGAAGGATGTGCACTTCCCATGGACATACAGTTAGAATTAGAAATAAGCCACTGAGATTTGGGGGTTGCCTATAATCGCAGCATTGCCCAGCATCTCCTGATTCATGTATCTCATCTATAAATTAAAGTAACACTCTCTCAACATTTTTCTGAAGGTTAAATTAAATAACTTACATGATGAGATTATCACAGTGCTTAACAAATACTGACTTAAAATACAGCAGCTCTAATAACTAAATAATAATAAAATAGTTCTGGGTCCAGTCAGGTGTTGTGGTGGTTAAAGTGGCTGGATCTCACATATCTAAATTTGTAATTAGAATCCCAAACCCTGTGGCTTGAAAATAAGCCAGGTACCTGTGTGGGCATGCCAAAATCTCGAGAGGAGAATGGAGAAAGAATTGTGGTGCAGTCATCTCCTTTGAGTGTGAGCTTTTTCACTTTCTTCCCCCCCCCTCCAGTGAGTGCACAGACCCCATAACAATTCTTAAAAAAATAATTTTAAAACCATTTTAAGAAAGTAAATTATTTGTATAAAATGGGAGATATTGTGCCTCTTCACCCTGCCAAGTAAGTTATGTATTACTTTCAAGAGTAAGGCACTTTATTTGTTCTATAGATACCACTTTTTGGTGATTTGCATTTACACATGTATTTTTGGCTACAATGATATCAGACACATGTTTGAAAATTGAGGGTGTCTCTAAAGAATGAAAAAGTAAAGATTCAAATAGAAGAGAAAATGACTAATGAAATAAGATAAAATGAGTCAAAGAGCAATAAATTATTTCTTAAAGTGAAAAATAAATTATAATTATTATATACATCTGAGGACTCATAAAAAGTTCATGGAAATGTATATTATGAAAAAAAATTGTGCATGAGTTTCAAATGCTTTTATAGAGTGATTTCTGTTATACGGTGTGTGTACTCACCAGATAGAGACAGACAGAAAGCAAGAAATCACCCTCCAAGAGGGATGGCCATGGGACCACCAGTTAGCATAATGGCTGACACTGGACTTTCATGTAGTCGACCGTGGTTCGAGTCCCGGACCCAGTGGCTTAAACTCACACCGGGTGCGTGTGCTTGTATGTCCGAGATCCCGAGAGGAGGAGTACTGCGGTGTGGCCATCCCCTCAGGGGGTGATTTCTCTCTTTCTGTCTCTCTGTCTCTTTCTGTCTTTGTGGCGAGTGCACACACCCTATAGCAAAATCCTCTCAAAAAAAAAAAAAAAAGAGGGATGGGCATGCTACAATCCCTTCTCCTCCATTCTCCTCTTGGGGTTTTGTGTTCACATGTACATGTGCCCAGCCTGAGTTTTAAGCCACTGGATTGGAGACTTGCACTATGATAGACTATGTGTGCGTCCAGTGACATAATCATTATACCATCGATTGGTCCTGAGTTTCAAGTTTTTTTACACCAAAATAAACTCATACTTTTTTCAAGTACTGCTGTTTTTAATTTTTTTTTTCACATGTCTACAAGAGACACACACCACGATCCCTTTCCTTCTGTCTTCCAGCTCCTTAGGATTGTGGCTATGCCAGGCTGGGAATCCAAATCAGTGATTAACCATATGACTTCCAGCACTGCAGTCTGGTACACAAACAAATGTGCTGCCTAGGCTAGACCATGAATTGTAATTTGATTCCATTTTTTCACAAACCCTTTGAAGACCTGTGGTACATTCCATTGTACTTAGAAAACAATGACTTAAAGTTTTAAAGTGATAAAAATTTTAGTTTGAACAGTATTCCCAAATATTTTCTGAAAACAGTAGTACTAGAAACGCTACATGTTCCATTTTCATATAAGTTAGGAAAACTACTGCTTCCTTTGAGATTCATGTTGCACATTAGCACATTATTGTAAATAATTCTACAGTATAGAAATTTATTTACCTTCAGTTCTACATATCCCATACTCCTTTACATTAGAGAACATTTTTGTTGTCGCAGTCTAATGCTTTGCAGAACAAACTTGGAAGTGCTGAAATGAGAAATGAGAGAAAAGTGAACCAGATGATTTATTTATTTATTTTTTATTATTATTCATACACTAAATCGCTATACATCATTTAGATTGTGAGGAGACTTTACCCAGCATGATATACACCTCAGTCCAGCCCAGTTGAGACCGCCATATTTAAGCTACATACATCATAAAAAACAATATTCTTCAACCACTTGTTAACCAATATTTAAAACCCTAAAAATGTAAGTACAATCTTGCTAGTTGCTCAACTTTATTCATCCAATACCACTTTCATGATGTACAAAAGGTATTGCCTATGATTTCCATAGTTTCTCCTAAATCTATTCATTATAATTTTCCACATTAAAGAAAAGAAGAAATTTTAAGAAGTCTAAGAAAAAATGTTTAGAATATCAGGGAAAATCAAAAGCAAGTAATGTCTGGCTAGATTATTTTAAATCATTTAGAGATCCCAAACACCAAAAGATTGTCACATTGTCACCCCACTGCCAAATGTAGTTTGTAAAATTAATTAACTTCAAATTAAGTATAATAAATAACTTCTGAAACTTCTCATCATGGTTTGACACTTTTACTGAAATATAAAATTATTTTAAAAATCCCTTTCTCTACTACTGCCTCTCTCTCTTTTTGTCCCTCTTGTGCTTCTTTCCTGAGTACACGTTTAGACTGTTTACCAGTAAAATATTAGTAAGTTATGGGAACGGAGAGAATCGTCACAGAATCACATAACAGATGGACATGAGGATTGGATTTGGAATCGTCTTCATGAGCTGGCATTTAGAAAGTCAGATATCTGTAATAATATGATCAAATCCAAGGCATATGTTGGCACCACCTCACACAGATTGAATCAGGATGGCTGACCCACAAGGGTAGTACTTCAGTGTGAGGGAGGGAGTGGGCATGGGGTGGGGGCGGGGAGGGCGTAGCACCCGGATGCCAGAGCCTTGCCTCTGAGAGATGATTTATAATGCCCTGA
>NW_006207507.1:40586-45295 GCF_000334495.1 Tupaia belangeri chinensis
CCCTTCCCCCCCCTCTCCCCCCCACTCCCTGCCCCCATTTTCCTCTCCCCCTCACCTTCGCCCCCTTTCCTCCCTCTCCTCTTCCTACCTCCCCTCCTCTCACCTCGCCCCCCCTCCCTCCTAACTCCCTTCAGTTTTTTCTGCCAGGCATACAAGAGTTTGGTTTTATTCAGAAAGTCCTTTTGCTATCTCCACCCAACACCCCCCACCTCCCTACACCCTGGATCCACATTTAAAGACCACTTGGCCATCCCTTAAAACCCAATTCTCTGAGTAGACTTCTAATACCCGCTAGTGCGCTCCTACTCCTACCAGATACCACTCACTGAGGCAGGATATGAAAGTTGATGGAAAGATTGGAATCTGTGCCAAAGTCTTATCAAATTTTAGCCTGAGCCAGGGCACCAAACACAATTCTAAAGATCTTCTGCACCTGTATATCTCCCTCCTCAGGTAAAGTTCAGGAGATTTTCCCGCATACTTAAAAAGCAATCCCTGCACGTGATCTTAGGGGAGGTCACGTGACCCAGGGTCACGTGACTGAAAAAGCTGAGCCTCACTTGACCAACTGTGTCACATGACCAAAGCACGTCACATAACTGGAGGATACACGTAGACAACAATGATAGGGTAGCTGCATGGTCACATGACTATGAGGGCTTTACCGATCACGTGATGGTAGAAACCAAGTAACAACCAATCCTCAGATGTACAGATTTCACAGTCTTTACCTAATAGAGAGGACTGAGCATGACACTCTGCCCACTGTGAGGAGGGTAGGTGGGTGGATGGTATGCAAAATCATAACATCCACAACTCTGAAGAGTAGGTCACTTATCTGACTTCGAGGACCAAAGCTTCCATATGCAGGTAGCTAGTAATGGCTACATGAGAAAAAATTCATGTGAGGGACAGGTTTTACAAATTCCAGATGCTTGTGCTTGAAAAAACTGGACCTACCACATGATTACCATGGCAACATAACTAGAAAGACCACAAGACCTCAGAGTTCAATTGCTCATGGTGTTCACAGACCAGTAAGATTGGGTTTGGCACATAGTAGTATGATGGCAATATTTATGTGACCTACATCCATTTTCTTTCTCATTTTATTGATTCACTAAAGAGCTTAATTAATTTAAAAACTTTCAGTAGCAAGCACAGCTGATATATACAGATTTATGAACACATGTCTGACTTTAGGCATAAAACTCAGTGAGTAAAGTGAACATACTATAAAGTAGCACCTTGCTGGGGCTATATAGCTTACTGCAGTCATTAAATATGTATTAATAGGTATTTTAATGCATTTTTTAATTTCAAGAAAAGCTATTTTAGTTTTAATAGGTCAAAATTTTTAAAAAGTTAAGACAAATTCGCTTAAAACTTAAAGCCAGGAAAAGGTTAGGATTCATTTCAAATAGTAGGTAGATGAACCTATCAATAGTTCAAGAGAAGACAAAAATCCTTAAATATGAAAATCAAACCATCGAAGAAAATCAGTAATGTTTTAGTCTAAAGTAAAAATAAAAATATTTCACTAGTTCAGGCTCATATAATTAATCTCTATTCTACTGAATTTGCAGTGTTATTGTGGTCTGATCTTTCCACTTAAACTCTGGAAGTTAACATTCAACTCTGGACTTGTTCCTTCCATTAGGCTGGCCATTCTCTTGGTTATTTTTTGTACTCTCATTTATGTGTGTCCAACTTTAGTTTCCACGGTATAGCACTCCTTTCAGCACTTGTTGGAGAGCTGGTCTGGTACTGGTAAATTATTTCAGGTTTTGTTTATCTGAGAATGTGTCTTTTTTTCCCATATGAAAAATAATCTTGCCAAGTATAGTATTCTTAGTTGAAATTGTTTTTCACTTAACACTTTAAATATATTTTCCCATTCTTTCTTTGATTGCATTGTTTCCAATGAGAGGTCCAATGTTAGCTTTATAGGATATCCTTTAAAAGTAACTATGTTTCTCTCTTGCCAAATTTAGTATCTTGTCTCTGTCTGTGATTTTGGTCAGTCTGGCTATGATGTGCCTTGGGGAAGGTCTTCTTGAGTTGATTCTCTGTGGGGTCCTTTGTATTTTTGGGGGTCTGGATATGTGAGTGCCTCTCTAGGTTTGGAAAGGTTTCTTCCAGGATTTCGTGAAATCGATTATCAATGCTCTTATGAGTCTCTTCACCTTCTGGGATACTGATGATCCAGATGTTTGGGCATTTAATGGTATCTAGTATTACTCATATGTTATTCTCACTTTTTTAGTTATTTTCTAAGTCTTTTTGATGAATTTTTCTAGGTCAGAGGTTCTGTCTTCTACATCTGAGATTTGATCTTCTGCACAATCTAATCTGCTTTTGATATTTTCAAGGGAAGTTTTGATTTCCTGCATTACAGTCTTCATCGCTAACAATTCTGTTTCATTTTTTTAAAATGATATGTGTCTCTTCTTTCAGATCATGCAAGAATTTCCTTACCTCCCGGAACTTGGTGTCTCTATTCTCCTTCATCTTCTGGAGTTCATTGTCTCTCTTCTCTTGCATCACTGTTAGCTATGTCTCTATGAATATTGTAAATTCTTTATCTGACATTTCCATGAGTTCCCTTGTATTCTCTGGCTCCTGGCTACATCTAGTGAACAGGAGGGTGAAGTCTGGGCAGAGAGTCTTCAATGATCGTAATCTCTGAATGCAGCCACTCAGAACTCAAATATAAATGGCTGCTGATTGGTTTGTCCTGGCTTATGACTAAATCTAGGGGGCATAAGGGTGAAGTCTGAGCAGAGGGTCTTTGGTGGTCATAATCCCTAAATGGGGCCATTCAGAACTCAAATATAGATGGCAGCTGATTGGCTTGTCCTGACTCTTGGCTGGATCTGGGGAACTGGAGAGTGAAGTCTGGGCAGAGGGTCTTCAGTGGTTGTAATATTTACCCACATCCTTAGTAACCCAAAATGTTCACTTGCCTAGGAGGACTAGATCAGCTTGGTGTCAGTAGAGTCTGATGACAATAGAGTTTTTCTTTTTTTAATTTTTTTTTGGAGAGGTCTTTGCTACAGGGCATGTGCGCTCGCCAGAAAGACAGAGACATAGAGACAGAAAGTGAGAAATCACCCCCCAGGGGGGATGGCCATGCCACAATCCCTTCTTCTCCATTCTCCTTTTGGGATCTTGGGCATGAATGCACATGTGCCCAGTGAGAGTTTAAGCCACTGGCTGCAGGACTCGAATCATGGTCAACTACATGAGAGTCCAGCTACATAGCCATTACGCCAACTGCTGGTTCCAGACAGCAGATTTTTTCTGATCCTTAGGTTTCAACAGATTATTCTGTTCCAAAAATCTGGAAACCAAGGATTTCTCACATTCTGGGGCTCCCCAGTGATGGTGATGCCTCCAGATGACCTTCACAGCACACAAACTTTGGTGCTAGCTGCTCCCATCACTCTTCAATATCTTTTATTAGTTTTTTTTTTCTAATAGCACATTAAATTTAATACATAACAGTGAAATAAGTCCTCTCTAAAACTTTAATTGTAGCAACTATTGTAAGTGCCTAAGCAATCAGGACAAATAAACGTTGCTGACTTAGTTTCATACAGGTCTGAAGGAAATGAAAGCAAACCCAATAAATTTTAGTTTCTAATTTGAAAAAATTAGATAATAGGTTAATGCATTTAATAGTGGTAACTCTATGAGTAAGTACTGTTATAGAATTTTACAAATGAGAAGATTGAAGCAAAAGGGGATTGAATCATAGAAACTGTAGGTGGGAAAGCAACCACCTCCCCCAGGGAATCTGACTCCACTCTTTTCTAAACGCCCATTTGGTTCCTCAAAAAAAAAAAAGAAAAGAAAAACTAATATAAGCTCAGCCTTACTAATTCACAAAATCTGAAAGCTAGCCCAGTTACTGGAGAGTTAAGTTCATGGAAGCTGTCTTTGAAATGCCACCTAAATAATTTCAAGCAGTTTTATTAACTAACACCAGTCAGCTTTGGATAAAATTTAGGAGCTCAGGAAATGTATTGTAATTTAAACCCACCATTAATACATCAAATTTTAGGAGACTTCAAAAGTTTGTAGGAAAATGGAATTAAAAGATTGTATAGAAGTCAGCAGACAGCACAGTGGCTAAGGTGCTGGACTTCCACATAGCTGATTGCACTTCAAGTTCCAGCCCTGAAAGCTCGAAAATCATGCCAGACATGTATGCCTAGAATTCCAAGAGGATAATTGGGGAGAAGAGATTGTGGCATGACCATATGCTCCTGCTGTGGGGGTATGATTTTGCATTTTCCTTCTCACCATCTCTCTCAGGCCAACACATGTGCCCTATGGGAACAATGTACAAAGAGAAAAAAGATTTTAAAAAAAGCTTTACCAAGGTAAAGACAGTTCTGTAAGCAGTGATACCAGCCATTAGGTCCATCTCTAAAGAACCAAATTCTGGGTATTTAAGCATGCCTTCTCTAGTGAGAACTGACTGCGTGTTGGCGCTGTTGGCCACTTCGTGTTCGCTGTCTCGTTGGACCCCTGACCACTGTGTGACGTCAGTTGTGCTGCCAGGTGCTTTACAGGTGAGGAATTGGCCTGAGAGACAACTGGCCAGGAGGTGACCAAGCTGGAAATTGTCTTTGTTTGATAAGATAGATAATCAGGAGCATTGTCATGGTAGAAAGGCTTTCTGGTAAAGATTTCTCAGGTGG
>NW_006207507.1:45324-51492 GCF_000334495.1 Tupaia belangeri chinensis
TTGCTCAAAACACCCTGATAATAAGCAGATGTTATTGTTCTTTGGACTTTCAAAAAGTCATCAAGCAAATGCCTTCCTTGAGCATCCCCCAAAACTGTTACCATGACCTTTGCTCCTGACCAGTCTGTTTTGACTTTGACTGTACCATTTCTACCTCTTGGTAACCATTGCTTTGATTATATTTTGTGTTCAGGATAGTACTGGTAAGACCATGAGTCACCTGTTACACATTTTTAAAGAAATAGTTCAGGCTTTTGATCCTACTTGCTTAAAATTTCCCTTAAAAGCTCTGCTCTTGTGTAGGTGATCTGAGTGTGACTGTTTTGGCACCAATTAAGCAGAAAGTTTGCTCAATTTAATCATTTACTTATAATTTTTAAGCTGAACCACTTGAGATGTCTATAGTGTTAGCTATTGTATCTGCTTTTAATTTTTAACTCCCCTTAATTAAAGCACAATAAGATTGATTTTTGCTTTAAAAATGGATGTGGATTGTCTGCTGCTGCAGGCGTCACGTTCAACATCATCTTATCTATGAAAAGAAGTTATCCGTTTGTAAGTTGCATATTTTTTTGAGACATTGTCCCCATAAACTTTTCATAAAGCATCAGTGATTTCATTATCTTGCTGCACAAGCATCACCACAAAGTTCATGATGTTTCCTTCTTTAATTTTAGCATAAATTTGTGTTACTGTGGTTGGGGTTCTTTTCAAACTGTTGTCTTACCTTTTTAGCACAACAAACTAGATCCTATTCAAACATGTTACAGCAAGTTGGTACCAGTTGATGTGAGTGAAGTGAAAAAAAAAAAAAAACCGAAATCCATGCATAGGTTTTTTGTAATACACATTTTTCATGATCTTGTAGAAGACCCCTGAGATATACATAAAACAGAGTATAAAATGCTTGATGTTACTTGAAAAACTTTCTTCCTTTTTTTTTTTGTTTGAGAGAGATTTTTGCTACAGAGTATGTGTGCTCACCAGAGAGTCAGAGAGAGAGAGCAAAAAATCATACACACCCCCAGGGGAAATGGCCATGCCACAATCCCTTCTCCATTCTCCTCTTGGGATTTTGGACACACACACACCCAGCCTAAATTAAAAGCTGCAAGGTCCGGGACTCAAACAGTTGGTCAACTACGTGGGAGTCCAGTGATGTAACCATTATGTCATCGGCCAGTCACAAAAACTTTTTCTAAAAAAAAAACAAAAAACACTGAAAAAGTGCCAGCAGGTGTGGTGGTGGTAAAGGCACTGGACACTCACATGTCCAACAGCAGTTCAGGCCTCAGACTCAGCAGCTTGAAAATTGATGGAGCCCATACAGCTAACACAGGCAGAACATGGGGAGCTGCCTCTCATGTCTAAGCAAGGCTGGGCTAAGAAGAACTGTAAGCAAGGTCAACAGTTACGAGCTCCAGTTCTCTACTGTGTTGCTGTACTGGTCTGTGCTCAATTTCTCTGCCATGAGCTTTACTGACAGTACCCCATAATGGCAAAATAACACCCCCAGCCTTACTGTAACTTTTATAATAATCCTGAAGGAATGCAGATCGCTAACGCTGCGGCGAACAGGAATTACCTCCTGAGACTCACTCCACCTGCCTGGAAAATGTCAATAAAGAATGCTGCATTCACCTCTCCTACTAGGGATTACATAGATAGCATTAGAAAGGTTTGAGTTAATGGAAAGCTACTAAATTGGTGAAACGACCTCAGTACTTGGGGGAGGCTTAGGGACTCATCCATGAGGCACTGATACCCCAAACAAAGACCATGAGCCACCTTTGATCTCAGGACAAGGAAAGATTGCCGCTTCCCCAAGCCACAGCCATTGTATAGAACAACACGTAGAAGGTCCCAAGCACACAGTAACCTTTAGGTCAGTCATAAAGCTGCTTACAAGACCACATTCCTTCTCCATATGGGCAATAGGCTCACCCCCTTAGCTGTAATATAGATATTCCACTTTATATTAACCGTGTCTTTACTTAACAAGACAAGATTTCTATCTAGGCCTTTGTAACCGGTAATGCTGCCACCCTGGCCCGGGACTGAAGTTATCAAGCTGGCCTGGGAATGAAGTTATCAAGCTTCCTGCAAGTCCCCTCTTCAAAAGACCCTTCCCGGTAATCAAGATCTAAGAAGAAAATGCACCAGACAGAGGGACTCTCTCATCCTGAGAACTGTGACTGATTATACCTAATCAAACAAAACAGACATCATGTTTTATAATTATTGTTCCTGTACTTTAAATACCTCATTTCTTAGAGTAAATCTTTTACCTCACCCTCACCCCTCCTACTCCTGAAGACATCCCTCAATAAATACGTATGTTTGGTAGCCACTGGGGCTGCAGTCTTGAGCTTGCTCTGACTGAAGGCTTCTGAGAACATGCTAAAGAGCATTGAGGTCTCAGTCTGATTCCTTCTCGCCTGCGTCACCTTCCTGTGTACAAGCCTCAACCCACCCCAGCTGGAGCAGGCCTCTGGCACATCAGATGTGTGTGTGTGTGTGCATGTCCAAAATCCCAGGAAGAGAATGGAGAAAGGATTGTGGCATAACCATCCCCCTTGCAGGGTGATTACTCACTTTGTCTCTCTCTGTCTTTGTCTGTCTCCAGTGAGTGCATGCTCACTATGGCAAAAATCTAAAAAAAAATTAGCACACACACACACACACACACACACACACATACACACACAGAGAGAGAGAAAAAATAAAAAACAATGAAAAGAGAAATATCACAAAGTTTAAACATTATACCTGCTTCTTGCCTGAATTACAACAATTATTAATGAGTTGAATCTGAATTAATCATAGTTTACTGCATTTATATTCATGTCTCCCCAAAAGAAGAGGAAGGAGAAAGAAGAGAAATATATATCAGAGTTTTGTTTTGTTTTGTTTTAGTTGTAACTTTACAAATACTTTTTTTCAAAGGAGATTTGTTGTTTTCTCTCAGTTTGCTTGCCTAGGAAAACATTGATATACAAGCATTGGGAATTTAGGTTCCTACAATGTAATATGACTACATAAATGAGCAGAAGAAAACTCAACAGACCAAATTTTCCCACAGTAAAGTATACTAGTGAGAATAGGCTGTGCTGTTCTAAGTCTACGCCATTGAAGAAAGCCCTGATTTTGAAATGAATCCCAAAAAGAGAAGACGGTATTTGTGGAAATCAGTGAGTCTCAGATACTTTTAGAGAATTATTTATGGAACATGTAGATACAAAGTAAAAACAGAGCCAGGTATTTATAATACAGTGTATTATGAAATATCAAGTTGGATTTAAGGAGCATCTATAAGCAGTCACACAATGGAATTCTACTTCAAGACCTAATGTCTGTCCAAACCATAATTCCTATAATTACATATGTATGACTATATCATCTATGAATGACATAGAAGAATTATATCTAAACAACACGTGTTCAAGTAGAACTTACATCAGATAGGTAGTGTTTGGGGTCAAATTCTTTCACCAAAAGACAAATCCTGGGGTTCTAATTTAACTCTTTGAGTCAGATTTTGTTCCTGTCAGGCCTGATATTCATTTCATTCATTCTTTCTCTGTGATAATTTTCAGTGGTTTCTAAAGATTAAAAAAAAAAAAAAGAACATCAATGGATGGGTTTTAAAAATTAAAAAAAAAAAAAAAAAGTACATCAATGGAGGCCTGTCAGCATTTTGTAAAATACACGGAGGCTCTGAAGAAGCTAACTCTATGTATTAAGATTTGTATGTCTGGGGTATAGTTCAAGCACTGAATTTACCAGGCACTGCTTTTATTTTGATGAGATACATTTATAAGCCATTTCTCTTACATGTGGTTTGGCAGGATTTAGTGAGATCAACTTTCACTTCTTTTACCTTCTTGCTTTATGGTGGATGTTTTGAAGATCAGTGCTATTAGCTTTAGGAGAAGTGGTTTTACCTAACACAGAAATGTGAGAAAGAGAAGAAAGATTGTGATGCTGTTAAAAATAAAGGGCCAACCCTATAGCCTGTGGTTAAAGAAGGTGGATCCCTCATAATGGACTGTGAATTATGACCTTGGTGGCTTAAAAACACAAAAGGCACATGTGCACATGGTCCAAATCCCAAAAAATGGAGAAGTAATTGCAGTGTGATGACACTCCATTGGGCGGGTACTTCCTTATTTCTCTCTGTCTCCCTTTCTCTAATGAGCACACTCACCATCTGGTAATTTTAAAAAATACTAAATGTAAATGCTAAAAGACTTTTTTGTTTAAACACAAATATGTACAACTGAACTAGATGTCCTATGTAAATTTATGTTCAGAAAGCAACAGCACAAAGGGAAACCATTAGATGAGACTTTAACAGAAGGCAGGTGAATCATGACAAAGTGAGATTCTTATCAAACAAAAAACCTAAATAGAAACTGAAAGCCTTTAAAATGTTAGAACAATATAAGAGATACCATTCCACTTATTTATGTCTTCCATAATTTCTTTCATGAATGTTTCCTGGTCTTCAGTATATGTCTTTCACCTTGGTTAAGTTTGTTCCTAAGTATTTTATTCTTTTCGGTGCTATTGGAAAGATAATTATTTTCTTAATTATTTTGGAGTTGTTCATCATTAATGTACAGAAATGCAACTGATTTCATGTTGATTTTCTATCCTACAAATTTGACAAATTTGTTTATTAGTCCTAACAGGTTTGTGTGTGTGTGTGTGTGTGTAATCTTTGAGTTTTTTACGTATAAAGTAATCTTTTCTGTGAAGGGAGATAATTTTACTACTTTCTTTCCATTGTGTATGTCTTTTACTTATTTTCTTTGTTTAATTGCACTGTCTAGAATTTTGAAAAAATATGTTGAGTTAGAAGTGACAAAAGCAGACATCCTTTACCTGCTCCTGATCTTAGGAGGATAGCTTTTAGAATTTTCCATTGAGCTTTTTCATATGAGGCTTATATCACATTGAGGAATTTCCCTTCCCTTCATTGATAGTTTGTTGAATGCTTTTTATTTTGTGTGTTTTATTTTGTGAGATGTTTTCTCTGCATCAATTGACATAATGGAGTGGGAAAACTAAAATAATATATAATGATTAGTCTGGAAATTAGGTTTTCAACCCTACCCAGGGTTTGTTGCTGTTGCTGTTAGTTGTTATATATTGCATATATTGACTTTTAAATCTAATTCTGTAAAGTTTATTGTCTATGATGTGTCGCCAGACAGTAAGTCTCTGCCTGTTTAGCTTACTATTTGCCTAATCATTGTGCAGATAACTGAATAAACTCCTGAAACTCATAAGTCTCCTAATCTTTTCCAACAACCTCCATGTACATGTTGGGGTGCACCTTCAACACTCATCCAGGCAGTTGAAAACTCTGCCTTAGGCTTCCCTTACTCTGTGCAGAGCCTAAAGGTCCATTTGAGATGAGAGCCTAGATCATTCTAAGGTATTTCCTGAACACATATAGCCTAAAGGATATAAAAAGTCTTATACATGTGTGTGCCCTTTTAGATTGCCAGGAACATGATAGAACTCTTCAAAGACACTGTTGATATCTCCTTCACCAGTTTTCCTTCCAAGATTTTTTTCCAGATAAAAAATACTTTATTATAATTTTAATCACAGAACTCCAGTCTGAATATAATTAAACACACTCACACAAAACCCACTGATCTCTGGAGTTGTTTTCCATACCCACTCAAAATTTGGCCAATGAATTATGTCTCAGATAATTTTCCAGTTCAATCCTATACACCTACTTGGAATAAATGGAGGGGCTAGTCTTTTGGTTTTTGTCCACGGTTCCAAAGTAGTATTACAGGCAGAATATTTGTTGTAAAAGATATTTTGCTGAGTTAGAAAACAGCTAAGAATAAGAATGTTACATGCTTCATTCTGGGTATAGTTAAAACGTGAATTTGTATGCATTCTGTCCTGAAGACTTTGTTCTCTCATTATGGTTTTTCTCTTTCTATAGGGGTTGCCTTACCACACTGCATAAAAATATATCTTCTATTCAGTATCACACTGGATAACAGGTGTTCACATGAATGGTGATGCTACATTTTAGGTTACTGAGTCTATTACTGAGAATTCTGAACTCTGGGGTTATAACTCTAAATAAATATTTCAAGGTAAGGAGACAAGTTACTTGGCTGATTAGTGGAATGC
>NW_006207507.1:51853-53014 GCF_000334495.1 Tupaia belangeri chinensis
CCACTCGCGGACCTCCTTCCAAGATTATTGATCAATCCAGTTTTTCAACTGTTATCTACTGTGTCAAGCAACTACAAAGGTTTTTCACTGAGATAGGTGTAAGTTAGGTACAAAAAAACAATTATGCCAAGTGGGGTTTTTCATGGCATCACCAGACAGGCCATATCATTACAATTCTCTGTGAATGAGGTTTAAACAACCTCCAAGTCCATTCTACTCCCTCTGGAGCGTGCCAGGCTATTGGTTTTTCATGTGATTGCTGAGTGTTGTTTTTCAAGGCTATATCCAATTTTGAGAAGGGGAATGGAAACAAAGCAAGCTAAAGCATTCCATTCCTCACTCTTCTTACAAATAATCATTTTTTCTTGAATAAATGCTCCCTGGGCCCAGAGGTAGTGGCACAGTCATCCCATATGCAAAAAATCAACTCAAATATTAGAAACATAAACGTACAACCTGGATCTAAAACTACTAGAAAAAAATATACAGGAAAATTTCCGTTGGTTTGGGCAGTGATTTCTCAACTATGACTCCCCAAAGCACATAAAACAAAAGCAAAAATAGGGACCAGTGGCTAGCATAATGGCTATGTCGCTGGACTCCCATGTAGTCAACCGTGGTTCGCATCCCAGACCCGGTGGCTTAAAACTCATGCTGGGCGCGTGTGTGTGTGCCCAAGATCCCAAGAGGAAAATGGAGGGGAAGTGATTGCAATGTGACCATCTCCCCTGGGGGGTGATTTCTTGCTTTCTGTCTCTCTGTCTCTGTCTGTCTGACTGGCGAGCCCTTGCGCCCTATAGCAAAAACCTCTCCAAAAAAAAAAGCAAAATTGATGGGATTTTATCAAAATAAGAAGCTTCTTCACAGAAAGCAAACAATTAAAAGAATGAAAAAATCCACAGACTAGGAGAAAATACTTGCAAATCATACATCTGCTACAGAATGAACATTCAAAGTACAATAAACTCAAACTACCTGTGGCAGGCACTGCATATGGAAGCCATCTTGAGCTATCCACCATCTTGAGCTATCTACCATCTTGGAAACCATTAGGCTTCACTTCCTCACTGAGCAAACCGTTTCTCAGAAATCATGTGACCAACCGTTCTTCCCGGAAGTGGTTGGGTTTCTAGGCAACGGGAGAGATCCACCCACATCAAT
>NW_006207507.1:56094-69045 GCF_000334495.1 Tupaia belangeri chinensis
GGTTTTTCTCCTCTCTTTGAAAAAATAAAAAAGGGGGACATGTGGTGGGCACTGCATAGGGAAGCCATCTTGAGCTATCCACCATCTTGGAAACCATTAGGCTTCACTTCCTCACTGAGCAAACCGTTTCTCAGAAATCATGTGACCAACCGTTCTCCCCAGAAGTGGTTGGGTTTCTAGGCAACAGGAGAGATCCACCCACATCAATGATTGGTTCATGCTGTTCTATTTCATTTGCATTTTGGGCAACCAATTGGTGCCCACCAGTTGTATATAACTCGCCATTTTTCCTCAATAAACAGAAGACAGAAGAAGAAGACTTGATCAGCACCTTGTATTGTGTGTGCATGTGTTTGTCCCATCTCTCACTCCCTCCCCCAGGGAACCTGTTCGACTGTCCCGTGGGATGGGGCAACTACCAAATAACAAGAATACAAATAGCACTATTATTTTAAAAATGAGTAAAGAAAAATGGTCAACAGATACATGGAAAAATATTTCAATATCACTAATCATCAGTGATATAAATACAAATTAAAATGAAATAAAATATAAAAAAGATGAAAAATAAGTGTTGGTGATTTGGTGATGTTGGAATAAGGGAACCCTTGTACACTGTTGATGGGAATATAAATTAGCATAGTCATTGTGGAAAACAATATGGAGGGTCCCCCAAAAAAATAAAAATAGGGGGCCACATGATGGTGCACTTGTAAAACGTAATACTCTGTGCTGCTGACCCAAATCAAAGGTTCTATGTTCATTTCTAGAGACCATCCAGAGTATACTGAACATGTGCATGTTCATGATCCCAGAGATGACTGAAACATGGGTAGATCACCCATAGTGGGGACATGGTCTCTCTGTTTCTCTCACTCATGGCTGAAGTAAGTGAATAAACTTTAAGAGAAAAAGGAAAAAGAAAAATAGAAGAAGAAGAAAAAAAAACCCTGAAACTAGAAATGTCATATAATCCAATCATCCCATTTCTTTTTTTGAGAGAGAGATTTTGGTAGAAAGACAGAAAGACAGAAATCACCCCTCATCCCCACCCCTTTTCCTCCATACTCCTCTCAGGATTTGGGGAATGCACGCACATGCACCTGGCATGAGTTTCAAGCCACCTGGTCTGGGATTCAAACCTCAGTTGGACATGTGGGAGTTCAATGCCTTAACCATTACACCACCTGCTGGGCCCCAGTTATTCATTTCTGGACATGTAGTCAAAATAATTAAAATCAGTATATCAAACAGATATCTTCACTTTGATGTTCATTGCAGCACTATTCACAATAGCCAAGATATGGAAACAACCTAATGTTCAATATTAAGAGCTTTTTATCCATTCTAGCAACTAGACCTTTGCCAGATTATGTGGTTTGTGCTTATTTTCCGAGTCTGTAACTTATTTTTTCATTCTCTCAATCTTTTGCAGAGAAAATATTTTTTATTTAAACTGTGTTCAACCTACCGATTTTTCCTTTTTCCAACTGTGCTTTGCTTATTCAGTGTCAGAACTCTTTGTTTAATCCTATATCCTTGTAGAGTTTCTCCTACACTTTGCCCCAAAACTTGAAATTTGCTCTTTACATTGACTTACTACATATGTATCCTTTCACCCATATCACACAGTCTCAATTACTATAAATAACAGTAAGTCTTGAAACTGGATAGGCTAATTCCTCTGACTTCTCTTTTACAAGATGTTTCCCTAGGGACCAGCAGTTAGCATAATTGCTATGTCGTTGGACTCCCACGTAGTCGACTGCAGTTCGAGTCCCGGACCCAGCAGCTTAAACTCACGCCAGGGTGTGTGTGCATGCGTGCCCAAGATCCTGAGAGGAGAAGGGATTGCGGTGTGGCCATCCCCCCTGGGGGGTGATTTCTCGCTTTCTGTCTCTCTGTCTTTCTGGCGAGTGCACGCACCCTATAGCAAAAACCTCTCCAAAAAAAAAGAAGATGTTTCCCTTTAGATTCTTTTTGTTTGTTTGTTTGTTTGTTTTCATTAAGATGTACAGTACACTCAGTAAAAGATGAAGAAACTGAGTGTGCAGCTGGATGAACACCTGGGCATATTGACACACCACCACCCATTTCTGGACAGAAAATTTCCAGCACTGCAGAAGATCCTAGGAATACTTTAATGTTTAAAGTTGCTTAGGACCCACCACTATTTCGAAATTGGAATTTCCATGGATGAAGTCTCAGCAGGTACTTTTGCATTTGCTGGTAATGCTCCCCCAAAGTAATTGTGATAGAGTTAGTTCACTGATTGCTATGACAAGGCAATGGTAAAACAGAAGTTAATTACATAATGTATCCTGGAGATTATCATCAGGAAACACAAAGTGTAGAAAGCCTGGATTTGGTAACAGTGGTTCTAGGTTCAGTTGCTCAGGGATAGGATGATTTATTAGAGTTAGCTATTTTGAGTCCAAAGTTTTATTTTATAGGCTGTTGGTTGAATTTTATTAACAAGTAACTACCAGCATTTTTTTAAAAAATCTAATTTATATGTATAAACTAATGAAGCCATAAGTAACTTATTTTTAAAAGCTAGACATCCATTCTTACATTAATTTTGTATTTTTGAGCTATAATTTTTATTATAGATACATCCCACTTCTACACTAACATTGGATTCAGAAATTCTGAGTATCTGTCAAATTAATAATAATATTAAAAGTTGATATTTTGTACTTGCAAAAATTAAATAGACACTGCTATACTAAAGTTAAAGTGGTCCAAACTCTCAGAGAACAGATAGGAATATGTATAAAGAACCTTAGTGTTCACAACTTCTTTTGACTGCTTTCAGCTATATTTTACACCATGATTCTCCCAGTTTAAGCATATAATTTAATGTTTTCAGCATATCCACAGCACTGTGCAGCCATCACTACCAAATAATCCTTCAACATTTTCCTTCCTTCTTTTTTAATGAAACCTTGTACTCACTAGCAGTAATTGACATTTGTTCCTTGCCATCAACCCTCAGCCTTAGCCTACCACCAATGTACTTCATGTCTATATAAATTTTCCTATTCTGGACATTTAATATAAAGTGGAATAATGCAATATATAGTATTTTTTATTGATTTCTTTCATTTAGAACAATGGTTTCAAAGTTTATCAGTTTTGTAGTATGTGCCCCAAATTCATTACTTTTTTGGTGAATCATGTTCCACTGGATTGATATACCATATTTTGCTTATTCACTTACCAGGTAATGGGTACTTTATTTATTTCTACTTTTTGGTTTTTAGGAATAGTACTACCTTAAACATTTGTGTACTAGTTTAGATCTGTCCGTATGTTTTTGTTTTGAGAAGTCTATACTTAGGAGTGAAACTGAAGGATCACATAGTAATGCTGTTCAACTTTTAAGTAATGGTCAAACTATTTTCCAAAGCTACTGCAATATTTTACATTCAAATAATCAATACACAAGGGTTCCAATTTCTCCACATCCTCCCTAATACTTTTTTTTTTATCTTTCCTTCACAATAGTCTATGTCCTGTGTGAAATGGTCTCTTAGTATGATTTGGTTTGCATTTACCACATGACTGATGATTCTCAGCATCTTTTCATATGCTAATTAACTACTTAGATACTTTCTTTGAAGTATCTAAAGTAGTTAAAGATAAGCAATCTTTATATGTTTTATGTGTCATTTTGTTATTGAGTTATAATAATTTTTTTTAGAGGTTTTTGCTATAGGGCATGTGCGCTCGCCAGACAGAGAGAGACAGAGAGACAGAAAGCTAGAAATCACCCCCCGGGGGGATGGCCATGCCGCAATCTCTTCTCCTCCATTCATCTCTCGGGATCTTGGGCACACATGCACACACGCCCAGCGTGAGTTTTAAGTTACCGGGTCCGGGACGCGAACCGTGGTCAACTACGTGGGAGTCCATGGGAGTCCAGCGATATAGCCATTACAAAAAATGCCGGTCCCGAGTTATAATAATTTTTATATCCTTTGCCTACAACTCTCTTATCAGAATGACTTGCACATATTTTCTCCTAAGCTATGAATTTTCTTTCCACTTTCTTTTTGTTGTTGTTGTTATAGAGATTTTAGCTACAGGGCACATGCATTCTCTAGAGAGAGAGAGACAGAAAGGGAGAAATCCCCCCCTCCCGGAAGGATGACCATGCCAAAATCCCTTCTCCATTCTCCTCTCAGGATTTTGGGCACACACACACACACATGCACCTGGTGTGAATTTTAAGCCACCGGGTTCGGCATTCAAACCACGGTTGACTACATGGGAGTCCAGTAACATAACCATTATATCATCTGTTGGTCCTACTTTTCACTTTCTTGACAGTATCATTTAAGGAACAAAATGTTTTTATTTTAATGTAGTAACTTTTTTCCATTTTTATCACTTTTGCTTTTGATAATATACCTAAGAAACCATTGCTTAAAATTCATGAAAACTTACTCCTATATTCTTCCAAGAGATTTATATTAATAGTTTTAGTTTTTACATTTTGGTCCCCGGTTAATTTTATTTATTTTTTGCTTGTGATGTGATGTAGTAGTGTATCTTAATCCTTTAGTGTGTAAATATCAAGTTATCATAGCACAATTTGTTGAAAATACTATTTTTCCTTGTTTAATAGACTTTGCAAGTATGTCAAATATCAATTGAGTACACATTTATGGATATATTTCTGGACTCTTAATTCTATTCCATCGTTATAACATCCCATACAGTCTCAATTAGTGTAGTTTCGTAGTAAATTTGGGGACCAGGCACTGATTCTTCCCACATTGTTCTTCTTTTCAAGATTGTGAGGGTCAGCAGATGGCATAGCAGATACATCCCTGGACTCCCGCATGACTGACTGCAGTTCACTGTCACATGTGCATGTGTGCCCAAGATCTCAAGAATAGAACAGAGGAGAAGGAATTGTGGCATGGTCATCCCTCCTGGGAGGTGTTTCTTTCTCACTATCCTGTCTCTCTTTCTCCAGCAAGCACATACATCCTAAGGCAATAATACAAAAAGGTTTTGTATTAGCCATTTTGGGTGACTTGCTTGTTTTGTTTTGTTTGTTTTGCTCCCTGATGTGTGTACTCACCAAAAACAGAGAGCATGAGAAATCACACACACACACACACACACACACACACACACACACCCGCCCCAAGAGTGGACGGCCATACTGCAAATCCTTCTCCTCCATTTTCCTCTCAGGCTTTTGGGCATGCATACAAACACATCTAATATATTTCCTAACTACCAGTTCTGAGACTCGAACTGCAGTTGGCCATGTGGGATACAGCTGCCTTAATCACCACATCACCAGCTGGGCCAATCACTTGCATTTTTATATGAATTTTAGGATCACCTTGTCAATTTCTGAAAACAAAAAAGTAGGGATAGTGATAAGAGGTTTCATTGAATCTGTTTATCAGTTAAAGAACTATTACTATGTTAATAATATTGAATCTTCAAATTCATGAGCATGAGATGTCTTTTAATTTATATAGTTTTCCACCAACTTCCTCCAAAAGTGTAATATATCATGTCTTACATTTCTTGGGCTACATTTACTTTCATGCACTTTTTTTGTTGTTGTTGTTAAAGGGTCCATGTGCTCATCAAATAGAGACAGAGACAGAGGAAGAGAAGAAACCATGGAGAATGGTCATGCTGCAATTCCTTCTCTTCCATTTCTTCTTCCTTTAGGGATTTTGGGCACATACACATGCACATGAAGCTACAGGGTTCAGAAATCAAAAAGTACAGTCAGCTATCTAAGATTTCACTGCCTTAATCACCAGACCACAAAACCAGCCCCATATTTGTGGATTTTATTCCTTGTTAGTGATACTGTAAATGAGATTGTCTTCATTTCATTTATTGTTCATTGCTAGTGTAGAGGGTTAGAGTTTATTTTTGTACATTTTCTTTTTTATTTTGCACCTTTCCTAGCCTCATTACTGAGCTATAGTTTTTTTAGTGGTTTGTTTAGGGTTGTTCTTTATATGGACAGATTGATGCCATTCTTACAGTACTGAATTCTCACTGAACTGAATTAGTTACTATGAGATTCAGTTATTATAAAGTGAGATTGGGGACCAGCAGTTAGCATAATGGCTATGTTGCTGGACTCCCATGTAGTTGACTGCAGTTTGAGTCCTGGACCTGGTGGCTTAAACTCACACTAAGCATGTGTGCCTAAAATCCCGAGAGAATGGAGGAGAAGGATTTTGACATGGCCATCCCTCCTGGGGGGGGGGAGGGTGATTTCTCGCTTTCTGTCTATCTTCCTCTGTCTTTCTGGCGAGCACACATGTCCACATGTCCTATAACCAAAAACTTCTAAAAACACACACACACATACACACAAATAAAGGGAGATCATCTCTCATATTTCGCCCTGTTTTTGCACATGTCTGCTTGCCCTTTAGCTTTTCTGCCATAAGGTGAGGCAACACATGGTCCTTGCTAGATGTGGCCACCCAATCTTGAATTTCCCAAGCTCCAGAATTATAAGCCAAATAAACTTGTTTTCTTTATAGATTATGCAGACTCAGGTATTGTTAATAGCAACAGAAAGGAGTGTAAGACATAAAATTGGTACCAATGGTAGTGTTGCTGCCATAACAGCACCTGAAAATGTGGCAGCAATTTTGGAACTGGGTATTGGTTGTAGCTGGAAGAATTTGAAAGAGCAAGATAGAAAAATCCTGTATTGTCATGATTGGAGCATTAAGTGTGATATCAGAGAGGGCTTGAAAGAAGATAAGTCTAAGTAAAGTATTGAATTTCTAAGAGATTAAGTGGTTGTGATGGAAAGGTGTGATGGAGAGGTAAGGCCATTCTGATAAGGTCTCAGATGGAAATAAGGAATATCTTACTGGAAATCAGAGTAAAGGCAATCCTTATTACAGTGTTGCGAAGAACTTGACTGCTTTGTTCCTGTGCCCTAGGGCTTTATGGAAAGCAGAATTTTAAAATGATGAACTAGGATTTCTAGTGGAAGAAATGTCCAAGCAGCAAAATGCTCAGGCTGTTGTGTGATTATTTCTAATTTCTTTTTCTTTTTTTTTTTTTGAGAGGTTTTTGCTATAGGGCGTGTGTGCTCACCAGAAAGACAGAGAGAGACAGAGAGACAGAAAGTGAGAAATCACCCTGAGGGGATGGTCACACTGCAATCTCTTCTCCTCCATTCTCCTCTCAGGATCTTGGGCACACATGCACACACACCCAGAGTGAGTTCAAGCCACTGGGTCCAGGACCCAAACTGCGGTTGACTACATGGGAGTCCAGCGACATAGCCATCATGCTCACTGCTGGTCCCTTTCTAATTTCTTATAGTCACCTCTGAGAGAAAGGGGAAGCAGAGCAGAAAGATTGGAAAATTTGCTGCCTGGATAAGATCAAAAAGCATCTTTGGGAGAGGGATCACAGGATGTGGCTCAGAGACCATTTGCTAAAGAGACTGACATGACTAAAAGGGAGTCAGGTGCTAATCACCAAGACAATGGAAGAATGACCTTACATTCTAGAGACCTTTCAGGCTGCCCTTCCCATCACAGACTCAGAAATCTAATAGAGTGGGTCCAGTAGGAGGCATGATAGTCAAGGTGCTGGACACTCCCTCATGGCCAACCATGGTTCGAGTCTCGGACCAGGTGGCTTGCTTTCTCACTTTCTCTTTTTCTGTGTCTCTCTCTGGTAAAACAAAAATAAATGAACAAATAAAAATTAAATAATTCTTTAAGAAAAAAAGAAAGAAATCTAAGAGGGCAAAATGTTTCAAGTGACTGCTCTATTGGTTCACTATCTAGGACCATCTCAGGACTCTGCTCTTTGCATTCCAGCACAGCATTTCTTGGTTCACCGGCTATGGTTCAAGTGTCTCTAGGTGTGATTAGATACACTGCTCAGTCCACTGGTTTTCCCAGCACAAGCAGCCAACCTTGTCATGCACATGGTGGTAATTATGTAGGCACAT
The DNA here is from genome assembly GCF_000334495.1 of Tupaia belangeri chinensis. Taxonomy (NCBI): domain Eukaryota; kingdom Metazoa; phylum Chordata; class Mammalia; order Scandentia; family Tupaiidae; genus Tupaia; species Tupaia belangeri. The sequence continues at coordinate 64,076 of NW_006207507.1, forward strand.
AGAATTCAAGAACCATGGAGGTGTGGCAGCCTCCACCTGTATATTGAAGCGTATATCAAACTGCCTTGGGGAGCAGGAAGAAATCTACCACAGGGGTGGAGCCATCACAGAGGGTCTGCACTAGAAAACTTAGTGGAAACATAAGAGCACAGTAGTCCCTGGGACTTCAGAATGGTATAATCACTGGCGTCATGTGACACCAGTCTGGGAAAGCCACAGATACTAGTATACAATTCCAACTTGTGAGAGATGCCCCATGGGCTGTATGTAATAAAGCCTTGGGGGAGAGGCTGCTTGAGGAGTTGGGGACCCAACCCCATGTCATCCTAAAAGACTGAGGGATAATACGTAAAATAGAAGTGGCTTATTTGAGCCAGGGCTTAGGACAAATCACCCAGATTAACAAAATTCTACTTTCCCAGACATGTGATCATCCAAATGGAGACCTAGAAAGCTGGTTTATTTATTTTATTTTATTTTTATTTTTTTGGAGAGGTTTTTGCTACAGGGCGTGTGTGCTCGCCAGAAAGACAGAGACAGAGAGACAGAAAGTGAGAAGTCACCCCCCAGGGGGGATGGCCACACCGCAATCCCTTCTCCTCCATCCTCCTCTCAGGATCTTGGGCACACACGCACACGTGCCCAGCATGTATTTAAGCCGCCAGGTCCAGGACTCGAACCGTGGTCGACTACATGGGAGTCCAGCAACATAGCCATTATGCTAACTGCTGGTCCTGAAAGTTGGTTTATATAACAAAGAGAAAGGGCAGAAGATGGGAAGTCACAAGCTGTTTGTCAAGAGGATACATTAGTTAATTTAAAATAATGCAGGCAACTGACTGGCTATACCTTATTCCTTTATGTCATGAACTCAAGAATACTGGGAAGAAAGAAGTGAGTCACATAATAAAACCTACAATCTCTTTATCTATCACAGCTTTTTTACTATAAACTAAAACATACCTTTTTGGGCAGTAACTCTGAGGGATGAGGTATAACACAAGTCATAGACTTACACGTTACTGAAGCATTTACGATTAAATGGACCTGGTCTCTCACAGACTGCTCTGGATGATTTTCTTTTCATACCCTGCCCAGGATGTAGATTATTCTCTAGCCTTAAAGTTCAATATCTGCCCTCTTGAGTTTCAGACTTGCTTCAGGCTGTTTACCCCTTTCTTTTGACTCATTTCTACATTTGGAAATTTACACTATGCTTTTTCCACTATTGTATCCTGTCACAAAATAACTTGTTTTGGTGTATAAGCTCTAAACTAGAAGGAGTTTTCCTTGGGTCTCAGATGAGACTTTGGACATTTGAGTTGCTGCTGGGAGGATTTAAAAATTTAGGGCTATTGGGATGGAATGATTGTATTTTCTATGTGAGAAGGACATAAGGTGTGTGGTAAACCAGGGCAGAACGCTATGGTTTAGTTGTACTTTTTTGCCACCAACTCATGTTGAACTTTGTCACTGATGATGTTGGTCGGTAGGACCTTTAAGAAGCAGGGCTTAACGGGAGGCCTTTGGGTCATGAGGGTTCTGCTCTCATGAGTTAATTGGCTCTACTGGGACTGGATTAGTAACTGTGAGAACATGTTATTATAAATCAGGGTTTATTCTTATATTTTGCCCAATTTTGCTGGTCCTTCTGCCTTTCTACCATGAAGTGAAGTAGCATGTGGAACTCAACAGACAGTCATCCAATACTGACATGACTAGCTTTCAGTGTTGTGAACCAAATTGAACATATTTCTTTATAAATGATCTAGTCTGGGGTATTAGGTTATAGCAACACAATAGAGCAATAGAGTTTTTTTTTGTTTGTTTGTTTTTTTTTTTTTTAATGTGCATCCTTGGGGCTGGTAGGTGGCATGGAGCTGGAGTCCCACATGGCGTGTCACAGGTCAAGCCCTGAACCTGGCAGTTTGCTTTCTCACGTTCCCTCTCTCTCACTCTGTCCTATGGTCAAACTAAAATAAATAAATAAATAAATATAAATAAAGTATTCTTTTTTAAAAAAAAAAAATATGACTCCTTAAATCTCAAGTGAGTCTCCTTTCAGCAACTATAAGTTCTTCCACAACTTGCGTCCATGGACTCACAGATTCCTGGTAATTAAGGTCATACAATAGACCATCTGAAGCCTCATTAGAAACTAGGATGAAACTCTTTGGGAAATCGAGACATTCAAAGCAGCCAGTTATAGGGAAACCAAAAAGTCACACACAGGCCCAGGCATGGTACATACTCAGAAAAGAGTTGGACAGAGCTTAATTGTGATACAGTGCCCTGATTCCATGGCTCAGCATGTACCTCAGGAAATTAATAAGGCACTACTTACATCAAAGCCTATCTTTAATGAATGGGATATTTGGCTATATACATTTTCAGATTAAAAATGTTAGATCAAAAAATCACAAAAAATACAAAGACAAGTGAAAACAAGGCCATACAAATTATCCCTAAGGAAACACAGTGGACTTACTAGAAAAAAGACTTTGAAGCAATTGTCATAAATATGCTCAAATCCTAAAGGGAGAAAATAATAAAATAATAAAATAATCAGAAAAATGAAACATAAACATAGTGATCATTTCAATGAAGCGGCAGAAATTATAAAAAAGAAACCAGACAACATTCTAGAGATGAAGAATACAATGACTGAGTGAAAAAATTCTCTAGAGGGAATCAACTGAAGACTTTAACAGGCAGAATAACAATCAGCAAACTAAAAAATGCAACATTTGAGGGGCCAGCAGGGGCATAAGTGGTTAAAGCACTGGACTCCCACATGGTCGACAGTGGTTTAGGTACCTGACCTAGTGGCTTGAAAATCACACCAGGCACATGTCCATGTGCATCCAAAATCCCAGGAAGAGAATGGAGAAGGGATTGCTGTATGGCCATCCCTCCTGGGGCGTGATTTCTCACTTTCCCTTTCATTTTCCTCTCTGTCCTAGCCAGTGAGTGCATGCATCCTATGGCAGAAAACCTAAAAAAAAAATTTTGAAATAACTTGCTTTGAGAAGATAGAAAAAAAAATTAAAAACAAAAAGATAGATTCTATGTGACTACAAGAAGGACACCATCAAGTGGACCAATACATTTGTTATAAGAATGCCAGAGGATAAGAAAGGAAGAATGGAGAGATGTTATTTGAAGAAATTATGGCCCAAATCATTCTAAATAGCTTATCATCATGGAATGCAATTAGAAATCATTATCAACAGGAAAAGTGGAAAACACAGAATTAGAATAAAAAAATTTGGTCTAAAACAAGTAATAGGAGAAAAGAAAAAAGAAATTAGAAGGTAAACTGGAAAATACTTCAAGGCATATAAAATTAAAATGCTATCTGACAAAATGTACAAGATGTACAAAAGCAGAAAAGAGTTTTAAAGGGAAACATTCATGGCTATATAAGTGTGAAAAATGAAATATCTCAAATTAATTACCTCACTTTACAACTTAAGGAATTAGAGAAATAAGAACTAAACCTAAAGCTAGCAGAAAGAGAGAAATAAAGATTACCACAGAGATAAAGCAAAGAAAAATAAAAAAAAATTGAGAAAATCAACAAAATGAAAAATTATGTCTTTGTAAAGATCAACAAAATCGACCAACCTCTAAATGTGTTAACTAAAAATAAAGATAGATGATTCATAGTATTAAAATAAAGTATGGGGACCAGTAGATGGCATAATGGTTATGTCGCTGGACTCCCATGTAGTCGACCGTGATTTGAGTCCCAGACCCAGCAAATTAAAACTCACATGTGCGTGTGTGCATGTGTGCTCAAGATCCTGGGAGAAGGAATTGCAGCGTGACCATGCCCCCCAGGGGATGATTTCTCACTTTCTGTCTGTCTCTGTCTCTCCAGTGAGCATACATCCCCTATAGCAAGAATCTCTCTCTCAAATAAAAATAATAAATCAAACATGAAAATAGGGATGTAAATATCTTTTTTTATAGGAATAAAAAATATGATATGAAAGGACTATAACAAATGTACACCCACAAATTGGGAAACATGGCCTAGCTGCAGTGACATACAGGTGGTGCCACTACTTGGAAGGCTGCATGGGTTCAGTTCCTGGATCAACCTGAGCATACAGAGCCTGGTTTTACATGCCTGTAATCCCAGCTAAGTGGGAGACTGAACAGGAAGATGGTAACACAGTAATACTCTGTCAAGAATGCTTCTCTCTCTTACATTCTCCCTCCTTCTCTCATAAAAAAAAAATTAGGAAGTGTAGATGAAGTAGGTAAATTCTCAGAAAAATGTAACCTGACAGGAGAGAATCATAAATGTGTAAAAAAAAATGTAGATCTATAACTACTAAGAAGATTGAATCACAAATAAAAAATATCACAAAAAAGGCCCCCCCAAACAAATGGTTTCACTGAGAAATCTATAAAACATGTAAAGAATAACTAACTCAATTATTTTCAAACTCATAAAATTAAAGTGGAGGGGTACCAGCAGATGGCATGGTGGTTAAGGTGCTGCTACATTCCCACAGGGCCAACTGCAGTCCAAGTACTAGAAGGGGAAGCTTGTTTCTTTGCTGCCCCTTTCTCTCTATCTCTGGTCAAATTAATAATAATAATAATAATAATAATGAATAGAATTCAATAAATAATTCTTTAGGAAAAAAATTAAATAGGAGGGAACACTTTTCTAATCCTTTCCATGAGTCAGTACCACCTTTCTATCAAAGCTAGACATAGACAAGCAAAGAAAACCAAAGACCCACAGATCTTTTGATGCAGAAATATACAATGAAATATTAAGAAATGGACATTGAGAACAGCAAGTAGCGTAGTGGTTATGGTGCTGGACTCCCATATGGCTGACCAAGGTTCAAGTGCCAGACCCAGTGGCTCGAAACTCACTCTGGCCATGTGTGCATGCCTGCCCAAAATCCCAAGAGGAGAACTGAGGAGAACAAATTGCAGCATGGCCA